>NC_142009.1:150895211-151000211 GCF_049901735.1 Notechis scutatus | reverse complement strand
TTTATCATCCTAAGAGCAAGGCAGAATGTCTGTTTTTACATGTGCCCTACTTCAATTCCTCTCTACGCCCAACATGTTTAGAGAAACAGAAGCTATCAGCAAAGCTTTGATTTTGGCATTTCCTATATTGAGTTGAATAATAAAAATGTATGTAGGCTAGGCTTCCTAGAACAATAGCTTTGATGAATGAGACAGAAAGCCTTATTAATATATACAGCTTATGTAAAAATATTCACTTCCTAATAAATCTTTTTAGTAGCACTGCCTGCAACTGAAGCCATATATCAACAAGAGAATGTAGCATTCATGACAGCTGTCACTTTTATAACCAGGAGGGCTAGAGTATTTGCATTTACTCATGAATAGTTAAAATATTTTAATTTCACACAGATTTTCAAAAAGCACCCTTGTAACCTTCAGTGTTTCATCCATTTTTAAGTGCATAGTTTGATCGTTGATCACAGCTTTC
The DNA here is from genome assembly GCF_049901735.1 of Notechis scutatus. Lineage (NCBI taxonomy): Eukaryota > Metazoa > Chordata > Lepidosauria > Squamata > Elapidae > Notechis > Notechis scutatus. Next base: position 150,999,742 of record NC_142009.1, on the reverse strand, counting down.
CACATATCACTGAAGGCTAGCAAGGCCTCTGAAATTATAGAAATGGAAATATGTGTAGAAAAGGCAGAGAAGATATATGAATTTGTGTATTTGCCTATTTGTGAATGAACAATCTTTCAGGGTGAGATTTATTTATTTTTTTATGACTCTGACTGACTTACTATTCATACCACATTCTACTGATTAGGTTTGTGAAAAAACATTTATTGCTGACTGGAAACACCTTATATATTTTTTGTATGAAACAGAAAAAAATGGACTTATGATTTATGTTTTTGATGATTAGACAGAATATAGAAAGAAAACTATATTGAAATAGAATAAGAGATAAACTTACAACTGCACTTAGAAACTGCTGTAAAGAAAATCAGAAGTCAATCCTTTGTACCTTTTTTCTTTCTTTTCTTTTTCTTTTACTTTTTTTTAACTTTTCTTGCCCTTTTAGCTTTCTGATTGATTTATTTCTTCTTCTTTTTCTTTCCCTCACTTTATATTTGTTTGCATTAGTTTATACTTAAATTTGCAAGATTGATGTCAGCCTTGTGAGTTAAATCAGATAGGAATCACAACCAGATGAACTAAATCTACTTTATTGTAAAGCTACATTGAGAGAAGTGTAAAAGTACAATCCTTTCTTCCTGAGAAACTAGGGAGGGTCTCTTCCGAGTCTCATGCCCTACCCACTCATCTAGTTGCCAGAGCAGCCAACAGAGAGGTATTGAATTACATAAAACCAGACACATGATTAGAAGCCAAAATCGCAAAATCATCTGATTTACTTTGGCCATGTCATGTGTGCAAATTCATTGGAGAAGTCATTGATGCTAGGAATGGTTAGTGGAACAAGAAGAAGGGACAAGCAAAGAACATGCTGGCTTGATAACATTAAAACTGACTTGACCGGGTAGCATAAAGACCACTTGCCTATAAAGTCAACAAGCGTCAAACACTTTATGACAACTTTATGAGCAGTATAAAGATGTGGAAAGAAAATTAAATTTTTTCCACCATTCTATCTTTCCACCATTCTATCTTCCCACCATCTCCAGAGCAAAAGGTTAGAAATTACAAAAGGTGCAAGACTATTCAGGTAAACATTTGTTTCAGGATGCCAGAGATTCCTCCAGTGATTTCACCCACCTCCACCTGTAGTGCTATAGAGCAGGAAACCATGGCTGCAATGATCAATAAATAGAAAAGGTGCCTGACCATAGTCAATTATACTCTCTAAGGCAGGGGTCTGCAACCCACGGTTCTGGAGCCGCATGTGGCTCTTTCATCTCTGCTGCGGCTCCCTGTCACTCAAAACATGCACCACAACCACCAATGTGTGACACCTGCCAGCATGCAATTTATTGAGCTTTTTGACCCATCTTTTTTTTCAGAGTTCAAAATGTTTTTGTTGCATGCAGAAATAAAAATTGGTTTTCTCTGTAGCAGTTCACTGATTTCATAAATGCAACACACTATAGTTTTTTTATACATAGCATAAAGGTAAAAAAATGATACATGCAGTGTTATCTTCATTTTAGATGTCAAAAGGGTTTTGTGGCTCCCGGCATTTTCTTTTCTGTAGGAAATGGGTCCAAATGGCTCTTTTAGTGTTTAAGGTTACCAACCCCTACTCTAAGGATTCCTAGAGGACAGCCACTCTCTTTACAGGCTTTCAAGAAACAAAGGTCGGACTTTCCTATAAAAGGGACTGCAATGAGAAACTTGATTCATGGCCACCTCTGATCACCTTGTACTGTGCTTTTGGAATAAACTTCCAACCTTTCTCTACTGTAGTGCCCGCCCTTTGGAACACCCTGCCCCCAGAATGAGGTTTGTCCCAACCCCCTCCTCATCCTTCCACAGAGGCCTGAAGACCTGGCTCTACCAGTTGGCCTGGACTCCCAATGGGAGAGTTCCACATGAGATGTGGCTTCTGGACTAACTATCTCTTTCATCTGATCATTTCCTCATAAGCATATCTTCCCTTGGTCCCTTAAAATCATTCTCACATGTCATTTACACATATGTAATTTGGTTTATCAGGATTTTAAATTTGGTCTTAATAAGTCTCAAAAATTTGAAATTTAAAAATAGCAACTAAGCTATCTGCTAGACATAGACACTCACTTGTATTACTTCAGATGTGGCAACAACAGCCGTATTTCCCTACAAGTAACTTTTGCTAAAATACATAGTCAGTGTTGTGGCCCCGATTCCCGAGCCTATGCTGTCAGAGGAAGAGGACCTGGAAGATGAGGAGGAGGAACTGGGAATGCCTTCCTCCCCAGGACCTTCCTCCCTGATAATGCCTCAGGTTCCATCAGACAACCGAGAGGAACAGCCTGAGATTAATCAGGAGGAAGGCATATCGGAGCAGCCCCTGACAGGGAGTAAAGAGGAAGAGTGTTGGCTCGATCCTAAGCAGCGTCGTAGGGAGAAATGTGAGCAGCAACGTAGGAGGCGTGGGAGGGTCAGAGAGTGAGCTGTCATTGAGCCACATCCCACAGGGGATAAAAGTGGGTGTGTTTTCTCCTGAAACTTTGTACGGGACAAAGTTTAACCTTACTTCAGATTTTCTTCGTGAATGACTATTTTTGTGGACTGCCGTGTGATTTTCTGTGAGTAAAACTTTATCAGTTCGGACTTGGCAGGCAGGACATGTGGGAATGCCAAGAATATTATCAGTTCCAAAGAATTAACTCTGTGAAGTCCGAGCCTGCCTGTGTTGGTGTGAGTTTGTACTCTTTCATATTCTGGGAAAGAGGAAAGGCGAGACAGAACAGTCAGTATGGTTGGAGGAAGTAATAATCAAAGCCGCAGCCCACATCCTTTCTCTAACTATCCCTTATTTCTCTTTCTTGTGCTGCCTTCTCTTTTTTCACCCTAAAGCATCTATATACTCTTATCATACTCCAGTGGAAAATCATAATAAATTATTGCCAGTATTATCGGCATTCCGAGCGGATGTCTTACAGAAAGATTTTGAAACTAGCTAGGGGACATAAGAAATCAACCCAGATATCAAATATAACCCATTCCAATTTTATCATAACAAAGCTTTAAATAAACCAGTTCTTTTCATTTTATTTTGGATGTGAAAACTACATATGTTGGCTGATACATAGTTAGTTATTTTTAAACCCATTTTGTTAGTATTTATTTCACTGCCTGCAAAAATGGATAAATAAAAAGCAGGGTTATACTGTAAAGTCAGGCAAAGGAGAAAACTCTTCAAACAGATGCAGTAAACAACATTTATAATGAACCAATGAAGCCAATTATTCCTTCATTGGTGTCGGATTAGTAGATTATCTGCAATTTAGGGTATTAATAACCGAAACAATTATGTCCATTCCACATCTTATGATGTAGCATCAATCTTTAAATGGCAATTATTCCTGCAAATTATTACCTCATCCTTTGAAAACCATAGCATAATACTGGCAGTGTGAGCATATTGTTGCTGTCTCCACAAGGGAAAGGGAATCAGAATGGGATTATTCCTTCCTTTTTATAGATCATTACTATGTCAAGAAAGTATGCTACCATAGGATTGTCATGGAGGCAGTCACTACTGACTGTGAGAGCATGGAACTTCTAAATTGATCCTAATTCTCATTTCTGTGCCAATTATTCTAAAATCAGGTAGCTAAACAAAATTAAAACTATTAATAGTCTGGTGACAATCCTAACATCAAGAACTGAAAAATCAGATCAAAGCAGTTCAAACAAATAGACCTACCTGAATTACTATTGATGTAGTCAAGCATTGATATTCCACACTGGGTTTAATTGAAATGAGTGTCTCACTGCCATATAAGACAATGAATTCTGAATAGAGAATATACAACAAAAATGCTTCCATTGCACTTAGTGTGCTTGCTTTCATTCTAATTAAAAATTCTTCTAATGAGTACCTATCAAGAGTGCATAACTTACAATTGAAAGATTGAGGGAGGGGACATGAATATAGGGCAGAAAAGGAAGCTTGTAAACCTGTTTTAAAGGCACAAACAAGCCATAACTTATAATAAAATTATAAACTCTAAGTTAGAGAGCAAAGGACATTAAACAAAATTGTGAGCTTCAGAAATGCTTTATCTGACATTAGGCTGCTCTGAGCTTTTGTCCACCTTGAGATAGAGGACAAGCTAGTGCCCCACAACAAACAAGGCAGTATAGATATAAATATTATAGATAGGCTGCATTATACAACAGTCTCTCCATCCCTGTGATCGCTTGCTCCTCCTTACAACTTCTTTGTTATGTGAGGAAGTTGCCTCATTTTGTTTAGTTACACGATCATCCCTGTGTTTCAAACTTATGGAATTTGAAAATTTCAGACAAATTCTTTGAACCTTTTCCCAACCCACTACCCTGAAGACTTAGGGCCTGGGAGGTGGGGATTGGGACAACTTGCCACAGCCAACTTGCTGTGGCCAACTCACCATGGCCAACACGCTGCAGCCTCACCACAGCCAACTCACCACTGGATAAGTTGTGGTGGGACAATTTAACAATTCTATTTAATTATTTAAAATAAATAAAAATTATTTTAATTTTTGCCATTCCCATTTCTTTCTGTCCCTTCTTTTGCATCCTTTCTTTAATGATTCTATTCCACCATTTCTTTGATATTAGTGTTACTCTTGTCCCGCAGTGAGTTGTTCTGTGGCAAGATGGCTGTGGCAAGTTGTTTTGCAGTGAGTTGACTGTGGAATGTTGGCTGTGACAAGTTGGCCATGGTGAATTGTCATGGACCCCTGGGAAAGTGCCCCAGTGTATCAGAGGTGTAGACCAGGAACACTTTATTCTTGGACCTGGTATACCTCATTTAGATAGCAATACATAACACCTGAAAAGAGAAACATTAACTAATGAGTAGTTTAAAATTTCAGAGTTTGAAAAGCAAATAAAAAGTTGGTGATATCCATCCATCTAAAAGATATTCATTTTTTCTCTTTGTTCCAAGAGCTGAAGTAATAAAAAAGAATTTTACTCACATAATAAGAATGAACATGAAGTGTATCTGCGGGACAAGTGCAATACTTATTAGGTTGGTTCAATCTAACCGAAAAGGCAGAATGCCACTAAATAGAGTAGGTATAGTGCATTCTACATTCTCAAACTGCACAAAAATACATCCTTTCATTACTTCATTTTTTACTGTATCACGCTAGAACAACATATTTTTTCTTTAATTCCTGATTTTTATTATACTAAAACACAAGGTGTCCTTTGGAATAACCTGAAGCTGCAAATGCAATCTGTGATTCCTCTTAGTTGGCAATAAAACATCTAGTCTGAAACAAAATCAAATGAACAGGGCATGGACTAAACTGGCAATTATAACTTAATGCACCTTCATTTGAGACAAGCGAATTGCTTTTTAGTGGCAGCAGGAGAACATGAAAAGAGTTTTTAGAGCACGTAGTAACTGTGAGGAAAACCTTTACTGAGAAAAGTTCTACGTAGTAGTCATAATCTTACAAACAGTGTACAGGTTGACTTGCAATATTTCATTTAGTGACGGTTCGAAGTTACAACGGCACTGAAAAAGTGACTTATGATATTTTTCACCGTTACAACCGTTGCAACAACCCCATGGTCACATGATCAAAATTCAGACCCTTGGCAACTGCTTCATATTTATGACAGTTGCAGTGTCCTGGGGTCATCTGATCACCATTTTGTGACCTCCTTACAAGCCAGATTCATTTAACAGCCCTGTTACTAACTTAACAACCGCACTGATAATTTAACCACTGTGGCAAGAAAGGTTGTAAAATGGGGCAAAACTCACTGAACAAATGTTTCACTTAACAATATAAGTTTTGGGCTCAATTGTGGCCATAAGTCGAGGACTACCTGTATACAAAAAAATATTTTTCATACATTTTCCTGCTGGCTTCATTTTCCAAAATTGGTCTATCGTAGAGCAGCTGCTTCACTACTTTACATATAACAGAAAAATTAAGTGTAAAACTAACAGGGAGGACATTTTAATTACAAACATGTTTTTTATTTTGAATAAATCAAGCACGCTCTGTGTGTGTGTTCAAATTGTTATGTTTACAGAAAAGGAGGAACTTAAATTTAAAGTAATCTTCTTCCCACCAATTAGAAAGAGCAGAAAGAAATATATATATAAACACAGACAACAATTCTGTGCAATGCTCAGTTTTCCCATGTATTATCTTAGAATTATCAGCAGAAACCAGTTATGAAGATTTTCCCTCTCCCCTCATTCAGCATTAATCTGCTGCATATCTCTTTTAAAGTTTCATACAAGACATCCTTTGAATAAATCAGAAAATTGGGAGAAAGATACACGATTCAATATATTGGAATTGTATTCCAATCCAAAGAGTTGGTTATCACCTTTAAAGCACTTTATGGCGTGCATCTAGGCTCTCTGAGGAACCATCTCACCCCTATGGGACTAGCCACGCCCACCTGCACCAACAGAAGGGGCACGCTGCAGACCCTGGCGGTCAACATTGGAAGTACTAGAAAGATCCTCTAAAATATCTTATATCTTAACCATTAAGCATAACATCCCAGAAGGCCAGATTAACATAGCAAAACAAATTTAACTAAAGCTTTAAGAGAAAACATACTTTTTTCTGTTGGGGTTGAAAAGCTATAAAGATGGCATCAACAATGACAGCATAAGGATAGAATGCTGCATTTAGAATGGTCAGTATTGTTACATAAGCCATTCATGGCAAAAATGCCCAACATTATAATTCAAGTTTTCTATGGTTTAAAGGCAAAGCATTTCAGTATGTGAACTGTGGAAATTATGAGACTTACGATCTAAATTAGAAGGTCTTAAATTACAAATAACTGTAATAACTGCATGCATTTTATATAGTTTAATGAAACAATTTCCAGTTCAAATTTCTGAGCTTTTTACTGTAAGTCTGATATCCTTTCTCATCATTTAATACAACAATAGATTGAAACTCTAAAACATTAATCTACAGAAGTCCATTTTCACAACTGTTGGCTTAAATGGCCAACATACTAAACTCAATAACTACATGTGAAGAATCAACAGTGAATAATATCCAGATAGCACATTTTATTTCCCTTTTACTAAGGAAAAATGTTTTCAATAATGTTTGATTTATCCATATTGATGTTCTCATTACACAGACTAGTATTACTGTTGACTGGGCATTTATTATCACCTGGCACTAAACTGTATAAATTCTACAGCACTGAACATGACTTTCATTTTCCCCTTACATGGTATGTATTCCATCTTATAAATTATGAAGCACTATGAATTATTATCTTCAGAACAGAAATTTGTAACACACTTTAACCAATGCTAATCTTGAGAATGACTTTAGCCTTGTTCAGGTGTTATCTTTGCATACTCATTTTAATACAAGAAAAGAGGAGATCATTTATTTGACTCTCTTTTCATCTAATAGCAATAGCACTTATGCTTTGCAGCCCTCTCTAAGCGGTTTACAGAGTCAGCATATTTCCCCCAACAATCTGGGTCCTTATTTTACCCACCTCAGAAGGGTGGAAGGCTCAGTCCACCTTGAGCCGATGAGACTCGAACTGCCAAACTGCTGGCAGCCAGCAGTCAGCAGAAGTAGTTTGCAGTACTGCATTGTAACAAATGCACCACCATGGCTCCTGTATATAATAATGTAAGTAAGAGCCACACTTCACAATACAGCCACACTTCACAATACAGCTCAGTTAATTGAAATATATAACTCCATATATAGCCACTGCCACACAAGCAGTAACCATCCAGTGCTAGGGTTTCAGCTTATATGAAAATGTTCCCGTGTACATGAAGGCTTCCCACTGGAGACATCTGCCAGTAGAAACCATTTCTTCACTTATGTCACCAGCACAATAAGGAGAGGAGAGGGGAAAAAATTCTCACTGCTCTCTCATGTTGGATTGGATATGCAAAGTTAATAGCGGAACATAATTTACACTACTAAATAAATACTTTTATTTTGTTTTCCTTGAAGGTTTCAGCACAAGACCAAGCTTATTTTATCATTTTATTGGCACTCGGGTTTCATCCTTTCCCCCCCCTCTAATCCATTCAACATCTACAGTACATAAAAGCCATGGGAAAGGTCATCTATCTGTACAAGGCAAGGTATAATAAATATTCAAATTAATTATCACCAACCATGCTATGCTGAACACATTTTAGCTCATTAATTTTAATACTTAATCTGGTGAATTAATTTTAAATTGTACTATTTTAATTAAATATAATTCTGATTTCTGTACTGTGTTCTGTTTTGGATATCCTATTAAGCATAAGGTTTCAGGTGGTGCATAGACCAAATAATGAATGAATGAATGAATGAATGAATGAATGAATGAATGAATGAATGAATGAATGTTTTCTCTTTCAAGGAGAAAAAAATGTCTCTCTTTATGCTAGAGTATCTGAACCAGTTTTAAGTATCTGTTTTAATAATAATGTTTGAAGAGAAATAAGTGCAGCGTATTGACTAAACTGAATAGTAATGCTGTTCATGGCAAGTCTCTATGATACAAATAATCAATTTAGCTGCTACCACAATTAACCAATTCACCAGGAGTGTTTAACCATTTTCCACGTTCTCCCATAGGCCTTAAAGAAACGAAACTGTAACATCCTTGTAATTTTTTAAATCCTAATTTCTATTTTAAAAAGTTTTAAAATTCATAGGCCTCAATTACATTTGGCAGTACTGTGGACTGCACAGAAAAGTTTAACTACCTTCATTTCTTTTTGCCATTCTGTATATTCTTCCTCATACATACCCATACACATTAGCCACCCTGAGACTTTATCTGTTTCACTAGAAGGGACAGAGAATAAGGTCCTGTTAAGCCACTGAACTCTAGAGATAACCCTCCTCTAGTTCACTGCTGGTTTGTCTAAATGTTGCCATGAATCCCTGTTAATCTAGTTAAGCATGTCATGTAAACAGAACCTGTAAGTTATCAATTGCAAGATATAGAAGCTAACAGATGAAAACCATAGAAAATAGTTTGATTTTTCTGTTACACAATGATTTATCATGTCAGCAGAATTACTTTCCTAGATTTGCTAATTTATGGCAATAAAAGAAAGCACAAAAACACTAGCAGAAAAACTGAAGAAAAACGCTTGCAATTCAAACAAGATTTTCTATGAACTTATGAATATTTATGAAGTAAGGAGAATTATTCTATGCAGCTTCAAATATTCTCCTTAAAAAGTCTCCTAAAATATTAAGACATGCATTAAAACATAAAATGTGCATATAAAAGAAACCAAGAATGAAAGACATGCAGCTTTAAAGATAAGTGTGCTTTCAGCATAAGCATTTGCACTCAGCAAAGCATTTACACAAATTAACATATTTTATCTACTGTAAGTCACATGAAGCAATTGAAACATGGCATATATTCTAATTTAAATCAGTAGAACAAAATTCTTGAACACTGGAGAGTAGTCAAAATTCTAAGAAGTTATGACAGTTAAATTTAAGTTTTTATCGTTTAAAAATGCAAAATGACAGTTAAAATAATGGTTTTCTGCACTCTTTCTACACATAGTGCATATGTGACAAACATTTGACCACAAATAGCACTCCTCTTACAATTACCTTTGAAGATCTTGTCATGTTAATGGGCAGATAATTTCTAAAGGAAATGCTGTTTCATTTCCAATCTTTTAATGAATAATATCCAAATTGGATATAGAACTGTTCTTTCAAATTCTTCCAAAAATCTAAAGCAAGAAGAATTCACAGACCATAAAAAGGGACATTATTGCTTTCTCAGTGCCTAAGTATCTAGGAATTAATGCCTAAATGTCACAATCTAAATATGCTGCAAACTTCTGATGGGCATTTTACATTTAGCAATATAAGATTCAATTTATTATGTGCAATAGTATGTGAGAATGATCTTTGGAGACATGATAAAAAGACCCAGCCAAGGGAGCAGTCAGATAAAGGTAGCTGAATCTGCAGCAGGAATGTGGAATTATAGATGGGGCAAAAGACTCAGAAGAGACCCTACCTAGTTTGGGAAAAGTAATGCAGGAGAGAAGTACATTCAGATTTGCAAAAATTATATTAATTATAGCTTGAATGTAAAGTATAAATTGTTCATCTGATTATGTTTTCTGTTTGGTCTACCTCATGGGTGTCAAACTCATGGCCCACAGGCCAGATGCATCACGTGCTGGCCATGCCCACCCCCATTTTAGTGAAGGGGGGGAAAGTCACGATACATCACATGATGACAATGTGACAATGCGCGTTTGACACCCCTGGTCTACCTTATCAGGCTGACACTACATCACTTTTCTCTCAATATCCCAAAACTTCACTAAAAAAGAGGTTGCATTATACAGTATATAGCAGATTGCTCCAAACAATATTCGTATCAGTATTGCAATGGTTATTAGTCTGCAGACTATTTCATGGAATAAATTAATTATGTAGTTAGTGTTCCTGGCCAGTAAATTAAAAAAACTGCAAAACTGCACTGATTCTTCATTTATTGCCTGAATCATCACTTTCTGAAAGTAGACTCTCTTTTAAATCTTGTTCCAGTTTGGCCTCTTGGGCAGAATAGCCCAATTAACCAATCAGTTGAACCTTCAGACCCAGGGAACAGATTTCTAAGGTTCATGTCAGTGAAATTTCTCAACAATTTCAAAAATAAAATTAAAAAAGTCTAAATTTTTAACAAGCTTGACAACCCTTGGGGGAAAAAAATCAAATTCCACAAACAATTTTTAAAAACCTGAAAATTGAGTGGTCAGAGCAACATGGTTTCACTATTACAATAGCCAGATTTTTTTTTTATGCTGAAAAAAGTGGTTTCCTTTGTTTTATAGGCTACTTGCAATTTGCCCTTCCTTGTAGGCAATTATCTGTCATTACTTCCAGTCATCTGCCCATTCAACTTCACAATCCCAGCTTTCCTAAATAATGAATACTGTTATCTCCATCCCACACTATAAATGGTTCCACCATTTTTTTCCAGTTTGAATTGTCCAAGGAGTCTATCTCAACAATTCAAATTCCCATGTTCCAATTGTCAAGTGTTTTCCACAATGCTTGTTTCTCAACTTGTTATTCTTATTTTCATTCTTTCAATTTTCCAACATTTTAATTTTTATATATTTTCCATGGATCTCACACATTCTTACTATATAATGCACTTTAAAAAACCAGATAGAGCCGAGTTTATATTACTGGCTATCTTGAATGTTTTGATCAAAGCTTGCAGATACCCTGATTCATATCTTTTTATAATCTAGAGAGGCTAACAGAATGAAGAAGGCAGTCTGCTTCAGATATTTCTTTCATAATAGGCTTCTCCTTATATAGTTCTAATCGTGCAAATATATAGCTCACTATTGAATAGAGCTTTTGTTGTAAAGAGACCTTGCATCTTGTATTTTTAGTTTACTTATTCATGTTCGTTAATCATATAACACACAGTGCCTTTGCAATCTAAAGTTTAAAATAATAACATTAAGACTCTGCAAAATGATGTCCTAATTACACTACATAGAGAAGCTGTAAGATTCTGTGTTTGCAATGGTGAGAGAGAAGAATATTGCAGCTTTCCTGGAAACTATCATTCACTTATAAACTAAAAGAAGATAAAGGGATATTCTGAATTCGCTGGATAGTTTCTTAATGGAAGTATAATTTATTTATTTATTTTATTTTATTTGGTTTGTCAATTGCTTACAAGATAATAGGTATAAGTATATACATAGTTATGAATACATGAAATGGGTACATATAAGAAAAATAAAAGAAACAATAGGACAAGGACGGTGGGCATGATGGTGCACTTATGCACGCCCCCTACAGACCTCTTAGGAAAGGGGTGAGGTCAATAGTACAAAATTGTAGGTTAAAGTTTTTGGAGTTTAGGGAAGAAACCACAGAGTCAGGTAGAGTATTCCAGACATTGACCACTCTATTGCTGAAGTCATATTTCCTGCAATCAAGTTTGGTGCGGTTAACCTTGAGTTTGTATCTATTGTGTGCTCTTGTATTGTTATGGTTGAAGCTGAAGTATTCATTGACAGGTAGGACATTGCAATGTATGATTTTATACACTATACTAAGATCGGACCGAAGGCGGTGTGGTTCTAGGTTTTCTAGGTTTAGAATTTCAAGTCTGGTGACATAAGGTATTCTGCAACGAGTAGAGGAGTGGAGAACTCTTCTTGTGAAATATTTCTGGACTTTCTCAACTGTCAGATACATAATGTGAGCTGTATTCGATGAGCTGTATTCGAGTATTGGTCTAGCAAATGTTTTGTATGCTCTAGTTAATAGTGTGATATTACCAGAGAAAAAGCTACGTAAGATTAGGTTAACAGCTCTTAATGCCTTTTTGGCTATGTAGTTACAGTGGGCTCTAGCACTTAGATCATTAGAGATGAGTACTCCAAGGTCCTTGACAGAGTTTGGATCATCAACAAGGTCTTGACTATTCAGCCTATATTTTATTTTCTGATTATTTTTTTTTGTCAATATGTAGGACAGAGCATTTGTTTGTTGAGATTTGAAGTTGCCATTTGTTTGACCATTCTTGTCGTGTCCGTCGAGAAAGGAAGCTCGGAGTCAGTGACTTGGTTTCAGCTCTTTATTGGCTCCTGATACAGCTTAAGCTTGAAGGGGAAAACTGCGGCTTTTTATTCCCGAGCGCGGGCGTGCGGCCAATGACACCGCTGAATCTCCCGCGATTAGTTTCCACCAATCGCGGGGATTCGCAACGGACCAATCAGTGCGGCTCGCTCGACCAATCCGGTCGCCGTGCGCTTTAACCAATCGCTGACGGGCTACGAGTATGTAAATTGACTTGTACAGAACACCCCCCTCTTGGTTCGGTCCTACGTAACGTAGTCCCGTAGGTAGGCGGGCTTCGTACTTGTCTACTTGACTTGCGCAGCTTAGTTGTTGTTTGGTTCCCGGCCGGTTCGGTCGGGACTTCTGTTTCTCTTGGCCCTGTCGATGGAACCCCTGGAAGGTGTCGCTGGGCCTCTTGTTGCAGCTCCCTCCCGGTCTACCCGGGTTGGTCGAGCTGCGACTTTCGCCGCTCCTGCCTGGTCTTTCCGGGCTGGTTGAGCTGGCCTGGCTGTTCCTTCCTGGTGAGACTTCGGGCTGGCTGTTGACTGGTGAGTATTGCTGGTTATTTCCTATTTGATCCCCTGTATCTTCCCTCCCCTCTTGGTTTGTGTTATCGGGGTCGTCTGTGTTTGGTTGCGTGTCGGTTGTGTTTTTTGTTCTTGATCTTATTTGATCGATGTGGCGTTTCCATGTTTGTCCGTCGGTTGTCTGTAGCCGGTAGGAGTGGGGTCCTGTCAGTTGGGTTATAGTTGCGGTACCCATAGTGGGTCTCCGGTAAGGTTTTTGCATAGACTGCGTCGCCTGGTGCAAAAACCGGTGCTTGCTAGATGAGTCCGGGGTTTTTCCGGGTTGTATGTGGGGTGTAGTCTGTCGAGTGGTGACCTTAGTTTTCTCCCCATTAGTAATTCTGCCGGGCTTTTGTTAGTCGTTGTGTTAGGGGTGATATGTTGTATTAGGAGCATTTTATTTATTTTTTCTTGTATGTCCCGTGTTCGATCTTTTGGAGGGTTCTTTTTGTAAATTGAACCATCCGTTCTGCCCTACCATTGGCCGCCGGATGCGCCGTTGCTGTCAGTGCGTGTCGTATGCCTCGTTCCGCTAGGAATCTTTCGAATTCAGCGAGGTGAACTGGGGTCCGTTGTCTGACACGATGACATCCGGGAGACCGTGGGTTGCGAAGAGTTTGTTTAAGACCTTGGTTACCGCATCTGTTGTGGTGGTCTTCATGTTGCTTACCTCCAGCCAGTTGGAGTAGGCATCCACCGTGATGAGGAATGTGTTCCCTTTTGTGGGCCCGGCAAAATCTATATGGAGTCTCGACCATGGTCCCCTGGGCGTTTCCCATTCTAAAATTGGTGCTGCGGGGGATTTGGTCTGGTTTCTTGGCAGCGCGAGCACTTGGCTACCCAGGCCTCGATCTCCTTGTCCATGCCTGGCCACCAAGCATAGCTTCTGGCTAAAGCTTTAGTCCTCACAATCCCGGTGCCCTTCGTGTAATAATTTTAATACCTTCCCTTGCAGTTTTTCCGGTATGACCACCCTGTCCCCCATAACAAACAACCTTTCTGTAGTGACAGTTCTGTTTGCCGGTTTCGGAATGTCTTGAATGCATCATCGCTGTCTTTCTCTGGCCATCCCTTTGCTACCCAATGTAATACCCGCGCCAGACGCTTGTCTTTATTAGTCTCTCGGGCAATGTCTGACGCGGTTAAGGGTAGGTCCGGCAATGTCTCTATGCTGAGGGTGGTCGTCGTGGGAGCTGGATCGTCGTCTAGGTCGGGAAGCGGCGAGCGGCTCAACGCGTCTGCATGGGAGATCGTCTTACCGGGTCTGTGTGTGAGCCGGTAGTCGTAGGCGGCGAGGAACTCAGACCACCTTGTCATCCTGGGGGATAGGATGTTCGGGTGGCCTTGTTCCCTGCCAGGATGCCCAACAGCGGCTTGTGGTCCGTGATGAGGGTGAATCGGCGGCCGTAGAGGTACTCGTGGAACTTCTTTACTGCTGCGACGATGGCCAGTGCCTCCTTATCTAATTGGCTGTAGTTTCTTTCGGGTTTGCTGAGTGTTCTTGAAAAGAAAGCGATGGGTGCTTCTTTTCCGTCTGGGAGTGTATGGCTGAGGACAGCGCCGACGCCAAATGGTGAGGCGTCGCATGTGACGGCGATGGGTAGGGTCTCATTATACTGAATGAGAACGGCATCCGAGGTGAGCAGGTCTTTGGTATTCTTGAATGCGGTGTCCTCCCGTTTCCCCAGGTCCATTTGGCCGTCCTGTCCAGGAGCCTATGCAAAGGCTCCGCCGGGTCGCCTTTTGGGGCAAGAACACATTGTAAAAATTTAGCAGTCCCAGAAATGCCTGCAGCTCTGTTTTGTTCTTGGGTGTGGGGGCTTCCTTTATGGCTTTGACCTTGCTTCCGGTTGGGTGGATGCCATGTCGGTCTAGGAGGTACCCCAGAAACTCGACTTGCTCTGTGTATAGCTGGCATTTCTCTTTCTTCACCTTTTAGCCCGGCCCCTTTGAATTTTTCTAGTACCTCCCTTAGGCGACCCTCTAGTTCCTCCTGGTTGGCTGCTGACACCAATACATCGTCAAAATAGGGAACCACCCCTTGATTCCTCGCAGCAGTCTCTCCATGAGGCTCTGGAAAATTCCTGGGGCTACGCTGACTCCAAACTGGAGTCGGTTACAACAAACGCTCCCGGTGGGTGACTATTGTTTGCGCCTCGGCGGTTTCTTCATCGACCGGCAGTTGCTGATAGGCTTGCGCCAGGTCGAGCTTCGCAAAGACCTTGCCCCCCAGCGAGTGTAATAGGTGTTGCACTACTGGGACGGGGTAGGCGCTTTGTTGCAGGGCGCAATTGAGGGTGGCCTTATAGTCCCCGCAGATCCTTACTGACCCATCTGGTTTGACTGGGGTGACTATAGGGGTCTCCCACCGGGCGTGGTCGATTGGCTGCAAAACCCCTGTTTGACGAGTTTGTCAATCTGCTCGTCTATTTTCTTCCGGAGTGCAAAAGGCACCCGTCTGGGTTTTAGGCGTATGGGGGCGACATTTGGGTCTAGGCTAAAGGAGATAGGGGGCCCTTTGTACTTGCCTAGGGTGCCGTCGAATACTTCTTGGAAGTCCTCGCCAGCTGCTGCTCCCAGTCGGCCTCTGTGGTGTGGTTTACTCCCGTGACCTCGATCCCGAGTGGCGCGAACCATTGGAGTCCTAAGAGGCTGGGTCGGTTCCGGTCCACGATAGTCAGGGGAAGTTTCGCGGTGCGGTTTTTGAAAGTCACCTCGAACTGTCCGGTCCCAATGACGGGGATGCGGTTCCCCTGATAGTCCTTGATGATCAGCTTCTGGTTCTCCAGTCCTCTTTTCTGGATGTTTGGCACCAGGCGCTTGAGTTCTTTCCAGGCGACCATGAAGAGGTAGGATCCGGAGTCTACCTCCATCCGGCATGGCTCGCCTCGATGCTCACCTCCACGTAGACCTTCCGGGCATCCGTGGTTTCGGCATGGCCGATGGTGACCGTCTGGTGGGTTTCTTCTCTCTGTCGGCCTTCCTGCTCCGTCGTCCTCGGTTGTCTCGGTTCCAGCGATAGTCGGCTTGGCGATCTCTGGTTCTCGGGGGTGTCGTCTCGTCCCGGTTGCTTGGTTCTCGCCGGCGGGGCTGTGTGTCTTTTTGAGTCGGCAGACTCGGGCGATGTGGCCCTTCTTGTTGCAATGCCGGCAGATCGCGTCGATAAAACGGCACTCGGATCGAAGGTGATTTCCCCGCACCCGGCGCACTGGTTCCCGACTTACGACCCGTTGATCTCGCCGGTCCCGTCCTGTTTGTAGTCGGTGGACGTCTTCCTCCTCGTCCGTGGTATCGGAGGCGGAGTCCAGGTCCCCGTGGTGTGTGGTGGTTTCTCGTCGGCTTGTCTCGGGGTTTCAGTGTGGTCCCCGTTGTCTGCCCTCCGAAGTCTGGCTGCTGACTTCCGGGTGGCTTCGGCTGCGGAAGCTTCGGCCAGGGCGTCCCGAGGTCGATGTTGCCTTTCGCCATCAGTCGACTTTTTAGTGCCTGATCCCTGAGGCCTAGGACCACGCGGTCTCGGAGGACATCGTCCAGGTCCCTGAACTCGCACATCCCCCTAGGTCTCGCAAGGCGGCTATAAAGTCGCTAATGCTCTCGTCCTGCCGCTGGTTTCGCCGATAGAACTCATCCCGCCGGATGAGGATGGGCACAGCGGGGCGTAGTGGTTCCGAAGGAGTGGCTCGAGATCGGCCCAGTCCATCGCCTTCACGTCCTCGGGCTTCGCGAGGGCTTTGGCCATCTTAAACACTGCGGGCCCGCAGTGTGTGAGGAAGACGGCCCTTTTCTTCTGCCCGTTCGCATCCTTCAAATTGCTACTTTCGAGGAACATCAGGAATCTATCCGTGTACGATTCCCAGTCCTCGGTAGCGGGGTTGAAGGGTGCTGGTGGGGTCATGCTGGCCATCTCGTCGGTCCTTGTCTTCCCGGGACACGTGCTCGGTGGTTATTCTCTGGATCCCACCCTCGTCGCCAGTGTCGTGTCCGTCGAGAAAGGAAGCTCGGAGTCAGTGACTTGGTTTCAGCTCTTTATTGGCTCCTGATACAGCTTAAGCTTGAAGGGGAAAACTGCGGCTTTTATTCCCGAAGCGGCGGCGCACGCCAATGACACCGCTGAATCTCCCGCGATTAGTTTCCACCAATCGCGGGGATTCGCAACGGACCAATCAGTGCGGCTCGCTCGACCAATCCGGTCGCCGTGCGCTTTAACCAATCGCGACGGGGCTACGAGTATGTAAATTGACTTGTACAGAACAATTCTGATACATAGTCGAGGTCTTTTTGAAGGGTAGCAGTATTGTCTGTGGTGTTGAACAGCTTTACATCGTCAGTGAAGAGAACATTACACTGAATAAAAGGGCAGCAAAAGAAGACATGAATAACTAATTCAAGTTCTTCCAAACGGACAGGAGAGCAACTTTCCTGCATAAGGATACAGTGAAATCTCTCTTCTAACCCTGCAGAAGGCAACACATCATACCTAGCTAAAGTGAACGTTCTCCTGTACTTTGGATAAAGAAGATATTGTCAAGACAGGAGGCTGCTGAAACATTCATCTTAATAAGGCCTCCAATTCCCCCTTTGCAAATATTGCCAGTCACCTATCATTCAACTGACTGCAGAGGGATCAACAGAAAATCCTGCTGATCTCTTGGAATATTGCTGGCTGGTGCTAAAAAATGAAATTGTCTTTGAAATGAAACTGGAAAATATGGCATTCTCCTTCTTCAAGAGATCAGGGACTGTGAGTCTCTGAACCTTGAAGGAGTCCAGTATTTCTCACTATGGCCAACACCAAGGGCCAAATGGGGATGGGCTCCTGAAGACCCCAGGCTGTTGCTTTAAAATAAATCAAGCCTAGCAGCTCTACCCTACTGTATACCTCCTACTGGCTATTACTCACTCTCTCAGAACAGAATTATTCATTTTTACTACTTTATATTCATAGTGTCTGCATATGCAGTAATTGGAGGCAGTGACCAGAGGGCTTTTGGTCAGCTTCCCTTGGGTGGGAGGACATTGCTATAGTAGCTAAGTATCACTATCCATTTGGACCTCCATTACATGCTGTACTTGGAGCTGCTCTTAAAAACCACCGAGAGCTACAAATGATCCAACAGCCTTTGTGTTCACTGAACCCAGAAGTTGGGAGCACATGATATCTCTGCTTACAACGATTACCCATAGGTTTCTGGGTGCAATTTAAGGTACTGTAAAGTCTTCTACAACTCGGCACTTAAGTACCTTCAGGAGGGATTCTCCTAGTAGAATTACCCTGAGCCGTATCACTTTTCCAAGAGAAGCAACATATGATTCCCTATAAGGTGGGTATGGTGGCCAAAACCGGGAGACACCACTTCTTGGTAGCAATATTGCTTTTTTAGAACAACCTCACAACTGAAATAGCTTGACTTCCTTCCAGTTGCCTTCCACAAACAGTTTAAAACACAGCAGACACCATCTACTATTATTTGCAAATTCAAGTGAGAACCACACAGATTTCAGAAAGACATTTTAATGCTAATTAGAGTGGGGGGAAAAAACAATCTGCATATAGAAGTTCCCAGGCAGACTTATACTATAGAAACCAATTAAGACAGAGCCTCTTTGAAATGTTTCCTTTTTACATTGCCCACCTCTGAACTGTATTGCCTCCAACTCACTACCACTGAATTCATCCACAGCCTCTCACAATCTTACTGTGGATGATTTTAATGCAGGAGCTGGGCAAGTGAAAAACTGATGTTTGCACACTAAGTCCCTCTCCATCAAAATAATTCTACCTCCTTTCCTTGTCACTGCCACTAAGGTTCTGGGATGAATTATAGGAGTGAAAATTAATTAAAAATGGCAACTGAATTTGATATTTTTATCCTAAATGGAGCAACTGAAGAAGATAGACTGCCCTGGATTCAAAGAGTAAAAGATTATTCAGAATATGCAATGGAGCACTTTTTTGGAACCTACTTACAGCAAACATATATCTTCCTGGGCTTGCATGGCCTAGGAAAAGTCCAACTTCTTTAAAGAGTTGAGAACAGATACATCATGATTATCTTTGGTGTTCTTGAAAACACCTTGGAATCCAAATAATTGCATAATGCTAATACTAATCAATGGGCTCCATTATTCTCATTGTTTAGGCCCCTTTTTAACCCTAATGTCTGCCTCAACAGAAGACATTGTCAGTCACAGAAATTTAGTACGTTGCTAAGAATTTCATTGCAAGATTTATGGGTCAGATTTAGCTTCACATTCTCCAGTATAAATTTTAAATTGTAATGGTGACTTGGAGCAAATTCAACATTCTCCTCCAAGTTCCATATGGTATAAGCAAATTAATAGTACTGGAAAGCTTGTATTGTGTTATTTGCTTCATTGAGAAACTCCAATGAAACTTCCAGAGCCTAAAGAAAATGTAAAACATGTTGAAAAATTGTTAAGTGCTCTGTACAGGTAATCCTTGGTTTACAATCCCTCATTTGGTGATTTATGGCTATTTTTCACACTTACAGCATCCTTTGCAGCATCCCCATGGTCATGTGATCAAAATCCAGATGTCTGGTACCTGGCCCTTATTTATGACAGTTGCAATGTCTCAGGGTCATGTGGAACACCTTTTGCAACCTTCTGACAAGCAAAATCAATGGGGAAGCCAGATTCTGTCATTACCTTAACAACTGCAGTGATTCATTTAATAACGGTGGCAAGAAAGGTTGTAAAATAGGGCAAACCCCACTTTAACAGCCATCTCGCTTAGCAACATAAATGTTGGGCTCAGTTGTCATGATGAAGACTACTTCTAGTTTACTACAATATTCATCTAGCATAAACTGGTATTTTATAGATCAGATAAATTATACCTAGTACTATGGCAGTAGAAATAACACATTTGTGCTATGGATCTGCCCCTTTCTTTTCTTCTTCTTTCTATAGCTTCTCATATTTTCTCTAAAGCTCCCCTAGGTTAGGTGGAATTAACTAAACCCTGTCAAATGTGCCTTACATGGTGACAGTGGAAAAGAAAGTAGCACAAAACCATACTTAGTAATTTTTCCCTCTTACTGGATTCCTATAACACAGCTCACAGTATTTAAGAGGTTTGCCCCCAAAACTCTGACAGGATACTTCAGGGAATTTGCAAAAGAAAGGATGAGAACAGGAACATCTGTTGTGACAGCTTGCTTTTTGTTACAGCAACATTAGTTATTATCCACAGAGCTTGGTATCTGAAAGCAAGTGACAAGTAACGCGAAAAGGTAAACAATATTTGACACGAAATTCAAAATTGCTCATAAAAAGAATGACATGATATATGGATATTTGATGAAATTTGAGTATCTGCACATTTTAATTTCAGTGCAATATTATTGTTGCTCTGGAAAAATGTTTATTTTATCTATTCAACCAAACCATCCATCTTTTGAAATACTTAAATTATAAACGTTATTTGCAAATCTTCAATTTTCAGAAAAAATTAAAGATAAGATGGTTGCGTTCCACTCATTCTATGATTAACATTTGAAATCAAATTAACAGGCATTTGTTCTTTGTAAATCTGTTATTCTTTTTAGGTTAGGACATTTACTAAAGGCTTATATATCTTGCTTAAAAGTCTGTGCTGACCAATTGGCCCCCATCTTCACTTGAATCTTCAATAGATCACTAGAGATGTGCTAGAGATATGTTCCTTCCTGCTTCAAATGCTCTACTATCATCCCAGTGCCAAAGAAGCCCTCCATCAAGGAACTGAATGACTACAGACCAGTTGCTCTAACATCTGTAATTATGAAAATCTTTGAAAGGCTAGTGCTGTCCCACCTGAAAACCATCATGGATCTGCTGTTAGATCCCATGCAGTTTGCATACCGAGCAAATAGATCGACAGATGATGCTGTTAACATGGCTCTGCACTACATCCTACAACACCTTGAATCTCCAAATACCTACGCAAGGGTCCTCTTTGTAGACTTCAGTTCAGCATTCAATACCATTATTCCAGACATTCTTCTAACTAAACTAAACCACCTAGCGGTACCTGAACGCACTTGTAAGTGGATCATAAGCTTCCTAACAGACAGGAAACAGCAGGTGAAGCTAAGCAGAATCACATCTGATACTGTACAATTAGCACAACCCCCCCCCCCCCCCAAGGCTGTGTTCTTTCTCCACTTCTCTTCTCCATATATACCAATGACTGCATCTCAAACGATCCATCTGTTAAAATACTGAAGTTTGCAGATGATACAACAGTGATTGGTCTCATTCAAGAAAACAACGAATCTGCATACAGACAGGAGGTTATACAACTTGCCTCGTGGTGTAACCGGAACAATCTGGAACTGAACACACTCAAAACTGTAGAAATGGTGGTAGACTTTAGGAGAAACCTTCCCATACTACCACCTCTTACAATACTAGACAACACAGTATCAACAGTAGAGACCTTCAAAGTTCTAGGTTCTATCATATCACAAGACCTAAAATGGACACCTAACATCAAAAATGTCATCAAAAAAGCACAACAAAAAATGTTCTTTCTGTGCCAACTCAGAAAGCTCAAGCTGCCCAAGGAGCTACTAATACAGAGAAATTATTGAGTCTGTCATCTGCACCTCTATAACTGTCTGGTTTGGTTCTGCAACCCAACAGGACAGACACAGACTTCAGAGGATAATTAGGACTACAGAAAAAAACAATTACTACCAGCCTTCCTTCAATCGAGGGCCTGTATACTGCATGGGTCAAAAAGAGGGCTGTGAAAATATTTACAGACCCCTCACATTCCAGACATAAACTGTTTCAACTCCTACCCTCAAAACGACACTATAGAGCTCTGCACACCAGAACGACACAAGGACAGTTTTCCCCCGAACGCCATCACTCTGTTAAATAAATAATTCCCTCAATACTGTCCAACTATTTACAAAGTCTGTACTACTATTACTATTACTCTTCTCATCACTCCTTATCACCCATCCCCTCCCACTTGTGACTGTATGACTAATTTTGTCACTTGTATCCTTACTATTTATATTGACTGTTTCCTAGTATGATTTGATTGCTTATTGTACCCTATGACTATTATTAAATGTTGTACCTTATGATTCTTGACTCTTGATGAATGTATCTTTTCTTTTATGTACACTGAAAGCATTTGCACCAAGACAAATTCCTTGTGTGTCCAATCACACTTGGCCAATAAAGAATTACAGAGAGAATAGAATAGAATAGAATAGAATAGAATAGAATAGAATAGAATAGAATAGAATAGAATAGAATAGAATCTTGTTTTGATAAAGTTTGGAAATATTTTTTATATATTTTTCTTTTCTTTTCCATACACTTCTTTTCCTTACACTTCTTTTCTTTCTCTCTTCCCTGTTAGCTTAGTTTCTATTAGATTTTACTATTTTAATCATAATTCTTAATACAATTACATATACAACAAACACACAATGTGCATGTATGTTTGTTATATATGTAATTGTATTAAGGATTGTGATTATAATAGTAAAATCTAATAGAAACTAAGGAAGAAAGAAAGGAAAAAAGTGTAAGGAAAAGAAAAGAAAAATATATAAAAAAATTATTTCCAAACTTTATCAAAACAAGCTTTTAAAAAATAAATCTCTTTCATTATCCTCTCAGCCTGATGCCTCCTATGACTTTTCTTCATCTTCATCTTTTGAACTGGCCGTAATATTTGTATTCCAAACTTATCTGAACCCTTTATTCCGTTCATAACTAAGATCAAAATCTTATTTATTTCTTTGCTGTTTATTTCAGATTCCTTAAATTCTTAAGCTTATAGGTTTTTTTCAGAGTTGAAGATAAAGACTTTTCAATCATTCTGAAGTCTAATAGCATACAAGTAGTTAATCAGCCATTTGTGAAAGGGATTAAAAAGTGAAGTTTGCAAACTCATTGTCCTTTAAAATTCTCCACCACAGTTGTGAACAAAATAGATAATCCCTTAGCCTCTGTGGAGCTCAAAACCACTAAAGACTGTTATATCACAATCTCCTTGCAAGGAGCAGTCATCTGGAGTACATGTGGGCGATAGCCTATGCTGTCCTTATCCAGAGTGACTCCAAGACTAGTCACTGGTTCTTTTGTCTTTGCCACAATCATCATATTTGTTTTTTTGACCTAATAATCTAACCTACAGCCCTGGAAATTCCTGATAGCTTTTCACTAAAATTCTAACCAGGTCTGAGCCTGCTTAATTTGAAGGTAGCTCAGGTCATCTAGGTATGTAGGCTACAAATTAATTGCTACCTTTAAGTATGTCTGTGTGTCCACACACAGATGCAAATCCTTCCATCAGTAATTAAACAAAATAACCTACTTCAAATCATCCAGAAGACTAAGACCCAAATAATATTGAGATAAATCAACCACAACATTGGTTCAAAAAGCAGCTTTATCCCGAGGAGAACATTATGAGAAGAGAATGGCTTAGAGGTAACAAAGCATTTGGCACTAGTAATCCAATGTGCAATTTTAGCATTAAGTTCTTAAAAACTGGCTGTAAGAATATCTTGCTATACCTTAAGAGGGAAGAGAATTATTTTATATTGGGATTGTGTAACACAACTGACAAATCCAGCTAGAGCAGGGGTGTTTTCCAAATACGTTGCCTCTGGCTCAAAATTGTAGAGCTGAAAGATAAAACATAAGAGGGAGATCAAACAAGGAAGGCTTTGTTAGTGCAGCAGCACTGAGAACCTCAAAGCCACAGCAAGCTGCTGAGCTGGTGTATTGATCTATCTTTACAATTCACAGTGCAATAGCTATAGATGGATATAATGTATCTCACAAAAATAAAATATTATTAATACTCTTATTATTAATTTACACTTCATTTAAAGTGTACGACTGCTTCCAAAAACAACCATACAGTTAAACAAATTTGCACCATGCATACAAAGAATTGCTTTCTTCATATTTACTTTATGATTATTTTTACATATTTATTTCTAATTATATATAATCAGACAGTGCAAAATCACTGAACTGTATTTCAAAGTGAAAACATTAATATTGCCATAGTCATTAAATTAAAAACTGCTAACACAACAAAAGTACATCAGTGTGTGAACTATTATCCTTGAAAATTTAGCAACATATAAATGGGATAAAATATAGACAACCTTTTAAAATATTAAATATTTCATCTTTTGTCTTTTCTTCAGGAGAATGATAGTAAAAGAGAAATGCTGGAGAAGTTGTACAAAATTTAAATTCTTATAAAATGCAAATTTATTTACTATTTACTTATTCATCATATTTATATGATCTCTAATTTTATAATCAAGTTATCCAGACAATTAACAATATATACAAATTCATATTGATATTAAAAAACTTATATATAAGTTTATAAATAACTTATAAAATATATAAATAACAAACCAAGAGAGTGTCCTGGGTAATTTTCCTATATCAACTTTATAAAAGACGCTTGTAAAAATTTTGAAAATTTTTGCAAGGAGAGATAAAGGAAAAATGAAACAAAATCAAGTTCATGAAAATTGTTTGTAGAGAGTCATTATTAAGATTGTATAAAGTAAAAGGAAAGAATGCAACGTTGGTTTCTTTGATCAACATTAACATGCTGTTATACCTGTTAAACGCTTAATGGACATTTGCTGATCAGGAGTAAACGATGAGACCTTAAGGATTTGTTTGGGAATAAGAAATGATATATGGGAAGAAGACAACTTTTGATGTTTTTAATTGTTTATACTTATGAAGAAGGGAAAAGTAATTACTTTTCTTTTTCTTGACTACATTCTTATTTTTTTCTTTTTTCTTCCATTTTTTATTTATTTAAGTTTGTATTCATTTCTATCTTTTTATTTGTAACTTTTAATAAAATTACTATTTTAAACAATGTAACATCCAATTGTTTATTGTTGTGTTGACAGCTGTAAGATAGCTTCATCATTGTGTTCATGTATTTTTAGAATGTAGATTTAAAAGGGGGGGGTTTCTTACCCGACACCCCCCGGCAGGGGGAAAGGAAGCAAAAAAAGAGAGAGGGGGGGGGGTGGCCCCCCCCCCCCCCCCCCCCCAAAAAGAAAAAAGGCCCCCCGCCCCCCCCCCCCCCCCCCCCCCCCCCCCCCCCCCCCCCCCCCCCCCCCCAAAAAAACACCCCCCCCCCCCCCCCCCCCCACCCACCAAAAAAAAAAAACACACCCAACCCCAAAAAAAAAAACCCCACAAAACCCCCAAAAAAAAAAAAAAAAAAGGCACCAACCCCCCACGCCAACCCCAAAAAAAGAGAAAAAAAAAAACCCCCCCCCCCCCCCCCCCACCCCCCCCCCAAAAAAAGAAAAAAAAAAACAACAACCGGGCCCCCCCCCCACCCCCCGCCCCCCCCCCCCCCCCCCCCCCCCCCCCCCCCCCCCCCCCCAACCCCCCCCCCCCGCCCGCCCCCCCCCGGCAAACAATGTCCATGTTCTAGGTTTTTGAGTTTTGTATTATATGTTAAATATTCAAAGATACCATACATAATACAAGTATTAGTTGTATATAGTTACATTTTTTAACAAGAGTAACACACAACTTAATAAGTATTAAGCCAACCTGCATGACAATGCCAACTTAATGAGGGAGCTGAATCATCAATTGCCTGGAATGATGAAGATAGCCAAAAAAATTAGCCAAATTTGTTCCACCTCCTCCGAAGGATTGTTAGAGATCCCATACACCCACTCCATGGTCTGTTTCTGTTGCTACCATCTGGGAGAAGGTTTGGGGAGTATCTATAACAGGACTACTAGATTCTGTAACAACTTTGTTCCTTATGCCATCCGTATTGTAAATTCACAGGATTCCTTTTTTCCTCCGCCATGTATATGTATATAATCAAACTAGACTGTGATGTTTCTCTGTGTCATATATGCATGTGTATGTGGGTATATGCATAATGGTTATCCTTTGAGAGCTGAATGCAATGAAATTTCATTTTAATATATGCTGATTAGTGTACATTTGGAATGACAATAAAATTCTATTCTACTCTACTCATTCTATTTCATTCCAATCCACTCCATTCCATTCCATTCCATCTGGGCTTTCCCTTTCCCAGTTAGAAACATCTGGAGCATCTGCCCTGAGGAATGTCTCTGATGACATTTGTTATATGACTAGATAAATATTCAATGTGTGAAAAAAATGTGGATGTCAACTGTCTGATATATACATTTTTAAATAATAGCCACCACTTAAAAGAATATTCAATGTTTATTCCTTATCAATCAACTCTTGAAATGAGAAACCATCTTTTAAATTATCTCTTCTTTTAGCCCACTAACATGCCTTCAAAAGCAGTTGCAAGCTTTGGGGAGGGGGTTTTTCTATTCATACAGGCAAATAATTTTGCTAACCGGATTATTTGAAATTCAGAAACGAAATAACCACATTCATCATTTTTAAAAGGGTAATTATCAAAACCTCCCTCTGTTTAAAAGATATCTGAAGTGATAGCTTTTACAGGCTGCTGTAAAATTTATCTGGGGGGTGTTATTAATTTGTAGGTTGTTGTTTTTGAGGTGGATGTAGGAATTTAGGAGAGCATTGGGGAAAATTAGGAGAGAAATGTTTCAAGGAAATAGAAAGTTGATGGTTGTTTTGGAATTACTCACCATCCCAAAACCTTACTGGATACATTGTGCTAGATTTGAAAGTGTTAATCCCGTGGCAAGGAAGTGATAATGCAATGTGGAAAGATGGACTAGAGCAGTGGCAAAATTGACATGTTAAGGATGTGTCACAATATCTGCCATTACCAGAAATCATCTTTGTCACAGATCTGGGAAACAACTTTTGTGTTATCAGTAGAACCAGATTGTGTAATATACAGGAGCTGGCAGTAAGTGGGCATTCAGCCCAGCTGCTGAATTTTTCTTCTGTTCAATCTTGTCTAACTTTCAGAGACTGCCTGGAAAAATCCTTGTAGTTTTCTCGGAAAGATTTTTCAGAAGTGGTTGCCATGTCCTCCTGGGAACATCAGGGCAATATTCCTGTGGAAAATTGAAACAGAAGTATAACCCCAGTTGCTCTGTGTGTGTGTATGAGTGTGTTTGTATGTGTCTGTATGTTTGTGTGGGCACAGCACAAAGGACAACTAGGACTCCTGGTTTTCAGCCTGATGCCTTACCTTCTTCATAAGAACATTCATAAACTCCCAGACTCCAGATGATTTGATGTGTTGTTTTTTTTTTTGTAATTAGGCAAAATATGGTACAGGGGAAATAGATGCAAACATACATGAAGAAGTGAATGAAGTAGAGATGGCTTGCTATAAGAAGGGAAAAGCTTGATTTGATCCTCTCCAGAAAGCACTACACATAGAAAAATATATGATATTAGTTGAGAAATTAGCTATGTCATGTGTCTAATCAAACAGTGAATGTAAATGAAGCACAACTTTAATATAGATTTTTTTTTAAAAAAAAAAATCTTTAATTGCTTCTCTATTCCCAATTAGCATGCTTGCTTGCTTTTTAGTGCCACTTTAATTTCTGGTAAAATTCCAAGTTAAGAATGTATCTTTCCAGAGACTCATCTTCATAGAAAATAACCAGGCTCGATTCAAGATTTAAAGAGCCAAAGGTAAAGTATTGATTTTTTTTTCTACCTGTTCGTATGTGAAAATCTTTATTTTCTTTCCCAAAGGAAACATTATTTTCATTAGTATCTAAAGAAACAACATCTCAAAATATAGCTCAAGAAAAATGTATATTGCTACAAAGATGCTACACAGGGGAGAGATTCTGCAGGTTCGCACCTATTCGCTAGAACCGGTTGTTAACATTCTAAGCAGTTCGGAAAACCGGTTGTTAGAAGAAATGACCTGCCTAATCCTGTAAGGAAGGCAGGAAGGAAACATTCTGGTGTTGCTTACAGAAACTGCCTCTCCGTTAACCCTTATTACATTCTTGGCAGGACTAGACTTCCTGTCTCAGGAACTTCTCTGGAGTTTGTTTCCCCTCCTTTGCTGGTACTTTGCTTGTGTGGAGTGACCATTCAAAGTTACAATGGCACTGAAAAAAGTGACTTATGACCGTTTTTCACTCTTACAACTGTTGCAGCATCCCCACAGTCATGAGAGGCCAGGCGATGAGATGCATGCCTCGATGTGAGTGATGTTGAGTTGGCCACACCCAGCCAATAACATGACCACCAAGCCACATCCACCCAGTCACATGACCACCAAACCACGCCCACCACCTAAGCCATGTCCACAGAACCGGTTGTTAAAATTTTTGAATCCCACCCCTGATGCTACACCTTATAAAACAACATGTGAAATGTCTTCCAGAGTCACAAGTGGCAATGACATACGTATGTCTGTAAAACTACATATTATTTTTCTATAATGTTAAATCCACTAGTCTCTATCAACCTGGGCAAAGCTTCCATAACTGATTCGGAAATGCTGATTGGCATAAACTGTACTACTGAAACACTGAGCTTCACTGCATGTTGGCAATGTGGGCAGGCCGTGATACTGCCTTTACCAGATGTTATGAACAACAGTTTCAGAACAGCAACTGGTGGATTATCTGACATCACTTTCTTTCCCACCCAGCAGGACCAACCGGAAGAAAAAAAGACATTTACAAATGCTCTCGATAACATACACCCCTGGTAGGTCTGAGGGATTCTGTGCCCTGTCTCCAGCTTTATACCATACCCTTTGTTATTCCTGCATACACTGGGGTTATACTTCTATTTCAGTTTTCCACAGGAATATTGCTCTGATGTTCCTAGAATTTAGAATGTAGCAATTGTTCAATAAATTGACAGACCAATAAATTTGGTACTGCAGTAAAACAGAGAAACTACCGCCTTGCAACAAACAATACCAGAAAAAAATCTATGAAAGACATAAAATGTCTTAATGTAGTCTACTGAAGAAGGAAAACAACCATGTTCCCCTCTCTCATTCCACTTAAAACACTTAGGGAATGCTATTTTCCAATAGACTATTAATTTTACAAGAGATCAGTATTTCTGCTCAAATAATTAAAAGTAGACAATAACCACACAATTGGTATGAGAATGTTGACATTTTGAAAGGTACACAATCTCATTTTAATAAAAAAGTTCAACTTTTGGACTTCCTTGAGATTAATATACTCAAAGATTTCCAAATTATTGCAAGCATTTTCCTTTATTAGGAATAATAAAAGTTTCAGTGGTTTTTTTTTTTTTTTTTAGTGACACATGATATTGCTAAAAAGGATGAGGGGAATGTAATGTGTGACTTTTAGGCACAGCATTTCAAAATTATATTGGGCCTTGATCAACATTAAATAAAAGTTAAATGTTAAATAAATACTAAGTAACATCTTATATAAATAAATAACAAACACAAGTGGCTGCAGAAGTCAGGACTGCAAGCAAGGCAAAAGGGCATGAAGGTGTCTGTCACAATGACTGAATGGGGAGAGGATGTTCCCACAGCACACTTAAACCACTAGCTGGAGTTGAGAAGATCACAATCCCAACAGTACCATTCCCAAGTTCATCAATGAAGTACATGCCTTAGATTGTCCAGATGACAAGCTTTGTGTCCAGATAAAAAAAGAAAATACTACTAAATATTATTCTAGGACACTTCAACAATTTGTTGACAATGAGATGAAAACTGTGTCATGAAAATACATCCTTCAAAAATGGTTAATAAGGTGCTTTTGTGCTATGGCATCTTGGGCATGAGGAAACATCCTAAGATTTGGAGCACTCTGCTAACTGAATTTGCATAAAGGGCTACAATGAGTGGAGAACAATCCTATCTCTTGTGCTTTCCCAATAATATAACAGTAGCTATAAATCATTGTTGTCTTCTGAATGACAAAACAGATTGTCTTTTTATACAGATCTCCCATCTGTTTAAAACAGACTAAGAAAATGGTGAAGAAATATGAAACTAACAGATTGTACAATAATGACTGCAGGAACATTTGTTTAGCCACTCTGTTTCATGCATGATGCTGCATTTAAGCTGATGTATTTGATTTTGGTTTGATGTAACTCATTCTGTCTTTGTATTATGAGCAAATCATATATCTTTACTTGTTCAACAAACTTTTTATATGAGATAAATAATAGATGTGGTATACTAGGATTTCATATTTCCCTATTTTGAACCCTCATTTATTTCTATTTTCAGCCTCAACTTCCTTTCCAGAACAGAAATTTTCCTATATAACAACTTGTTGCCAGAATTCTATGTAATGTACCGTGTTTCTCCAATAATACGGCCTCCACCAATAGGAAGCCCCACCATGTTTTATTGGCATAAAATCAAATTAAGCCCCTCCCCCCAAATTAAGGCTCATATTAAATATGCAAAATGGGGAGGGGGAATGGCGGGGGGGCTTGCCCTTAGGAAGTACTTTTGTTGCATGCCCGGATATGGTGCTGCCTGCGTTGGTGGGGCACTTCATATCGGAAGACCTTCCGCCACCATTGCTTTCCCTTCTCCCTTGCTGCCGCGGCATTAGAGCAACGCCACGGCATTTGGCGCAGCCACGTGCGGCCAGCCAGGGCTTCTCCCTGCAACTGGAGCCCTGCGGACACACTTGGCTTCAGGCGCTCCTGTCGCCGCCTTCCCTTTGCCTTCGAAGGTAAAGCGAATTATTTTAAAAACGACGCCCTACTACAACAAAGCCTCCCCTGCCCGAGAGGGCAGCCCAACCCCGCGTGGGGAGGCGAATCTCCCGGGGCCGCAGCGCAGGATCGGCCCACCTCGGGAGAAGTGCCCAGCCGCCATCTCTGCCTGGTGCCGGGCAGAGCACGAAGAGCTTTGCCTGGGGCGCCCAACGCAGCTGACAAGCGGGCCCTCCTTCCCAGCGGCAGAGCCCTCACCAAGGCAGCGAGTGCCTCCCCGCTGGGCCCTCCGCTCATCCCACGAGGGCTGTGCTGGAGCCCTGCGGGCTGGGCAGAGCTGGGAAAGCGAGCTGCGGGTGCGCGCCCGCCTGCCAAGCAAAAGAGCCGGGCTGACCCAAGCTTGGCTTCCTTCCCAAGTCTCTCCAGCCCGAACCCGAAGGTGCCACTGGGAGAGGCCGCCTGAGGCAGTGATAGCGCCCACCCATCCGTGGACAGGGAGGCAAGGCGACGGCCTGCGCCCCGTCCTCCTCCAAGCTGAGCCCCGACGAGTCAGAGCCTCTGCCTGATGCCCGTTCCGCTGCAGCGTTTGGAGCTGCCGGCACATTTGGAGATGCGTGGGGACGGGGACGGGCTGGGCGAGGGTGGAAATGATGGGGGGCTTCAGGTTCTCTCTCACCACGGATGGGTGGGTGCTATCACTGTCTCGGGCAGCCTCTCCTGGTGGCACCTTTGGGTTCGCGCTGGAGGGACTTGGGAAGGAAGCCAAGCTCAGGTCGGCCTGGCTCTTTTGCTTGGCAGGTGGGCGACTCCATTTCCTTTGGGTCTTGTGAAAGAATAAAGTGGAACAATGACTGATGACCTCCTTTTACGTGTCCACAATAGAAAGTATCCTCACATATTGCATTATAGTGTGGTATGCTGGCTTGACCGCCGTGGATAGACACTATAGAGGGTGGTGAGCACAGCACAAAATATCGTGAGCTGTTCCCTGATACCACTAGATGACATCGCTAGGGCTCGCTGCCACAGAAGAGTGAGGAAAATTCTCAGGGACGACTCACATCTTGGTCAGCACTTCTTCACTCTCCTACCATCGGGTAGGAGATATAGAAGCATAGCCAGCCGCACCAACAGGCTGAAGAACAGTTTCTGCCCATGGGCTGTCAGACTTCTGAACAGAAAATAACTTCATGTCAACATAGTATGACAGACTTGCGGGGCCGGCACATTATGCAACAAGGTCACATAGTGTAGTAAGATTGGGACTGAGTTAGGGACTTCTGTCCTCACTGTGAGTTGTGTTGGGGGTGTGTGTGCATGAAGGGAAACTCAGCCAATATCATTGTACATATGTTGTATTCTGACAATAAAGGTAATAATAATACAACAATACCATTTGACAAACTAAGACAAATATCATTTATTTACATTTATTTTATTTATAGACCATCTTAATCCAGTTGAATTCTAGATTACCCTCAGTAAACGGAAAGGAAATATAGACAAAAGCTGACAATTTCCTCAACAAAGCAATCTGATGTTGTAAAGAGAATAATGAGGCTAGAGGCAACTCTTTTTAATTTTCCATTAAATATAATCTGCTATATATCGCTCCCACCATGAAAAGCAAACTATTTTTCCTGAAGCAAAAATAAAAAGGGAAAAATTTGTCCACCACCACCATCAAATAGCTAGCCAATTCTCCAATTACCTAGAAGCACAAAGTCTCTCTCTTCCTTTTTTTTTTTTAGTGGTTCCTGTACTACATCTAACCAATTGCCATAGTAAGAAATCTACATGTTTCTAAATATTCTTAACCAAGCCAATTCTCAACGCAAGCAGTCTCAAGATCAGGTGAAAAATTTCTAGAAAGAATTAAAATATTACAAGGAGTTCATACATTTCACAGCAGATTTCTACTAATGCTCAGTGACATCAAGGTACTGGACAATTTATAGCCTGCATTTATAGGATTATCCTGTTGAGAAAAATGAACATAAATGTAACCACTCTACAATAATAAAATATCTTTACTTCCCAAGAAGTTCCCCACGAAACACACACACACACACACACACACACACACACAGAATATACATAAGGTGAATAATGTAAGTTTAGGTATTAGAAGTATATTAAACATCAGTTTGGGGTGGGAGGAAATAAGAGTAACATAAACTGTTATAGGACTCTACTGCTAGAGAATCAGCAAGGGCCTGTCACTAGACCTGTCAGAGAGAAAGCACAATTGAAAATGTTGTGTCTGGAAGGATGGGTCCAAGAACGGAGGCAGGCTCAGAAAGTAACTACAGCTCTTTATTAGTGACTTTAGATCTGAGCGAATTGCCCTAGTCGCAGCAGCCCCTTTTATAGAGCTGGCTGCGGCTATACGCCCAATGACAGAGGTTTAAGCTTGCCGCGCTTGTTTAGTCCAATCGCGGCAGCCCGTTTACCAGCCAATCGGATCAGTCCGGAGCGACCAATCACGAACCGCTGTTAGCAGACCAATCCGCTTTGCAGGCTTCAAGCCTGCTAGTCCGGAACAGAAAACACTCCTTCTCTCCTTTTGGCTGAAACCTCTAATGAGTCTTGAATACTTCTTAAACCTTTTATTTGCAAAAGGTTAGGTATGGATCCAATCCACCATTGCCATTTAGTAAGAAAGCCAATGATTCCATAATACAATTTAACAAAGGATACAAAGTTTGCATCTAGGTAACCTGGCTTTTTGTGAGCATATACCTGGAGTCCCTAGCTTCTCTACTCTGAATACATCTTTTCACGCTGTTCAGAAATCTGATTACAGAATCTGATGATGTTTTCAACAACTTGTACAAGCGTTAAATTGGATGATGCATAGCATTTCAGGCAGAATCTCCAGTGCACATTATTCTGAATGCAAGAGGAGAAAACCAAAGAAAAAACCCTGTCTCAGGACCATCACAAATTATAGCTCGCATGCTTTTTTCATATACAATCTTACAGAAAACTATCTAATATATGAAAGTGATTTCAACATTTTTTAAGTTAGAATTAGGCTCCCAGCTTACATTGTAGGAAAAGTTATTTAAAAAGATATATACCCTGAATGAAAGACACAAAGCATTAATAGAGGTGTGTGTGTGTGTGTGTGTGTGTGTGTGTGTGTGTGTGTGTGTGTGTGTGTGTGTGTATATATATATATATATATATATATATATATATATATATATATATATATATATATATATATATATATATATATATATATATATATATATATATATTGTTTTCTGAGGTTCTGCATGGTATTTGTATGTGGATCTTTGGTTATTCGGGTTTTCTCCCGCGTAAGATTGGAAGTATCTAGGCAACGTTTCGATGAAGTCTCATTCATCATCTTCAGGCTTCTGTCTTCAGCTCTGTGCTTCTCAGAGTGATGTGAGCTTGCAGCTGCTTCTTCCTTTTAACTGCTAGTGGGGTGTGACTTGATTGGGTGGGGGCTTGGCTGTGTTCTGATTGGGTGGGGGTGTGTTCTCATTGGTTGGGGTTTTGGCTGTGTTCTGATTGGTTGGGGGTTGGCCATGTTCTGATTGGCTGGAGGTGTGTTCTGTTCAGGTGGGGGCTTGGTTGTG
This sequence comes from Notechis scutatus, assembly GCF_049901735.1. NCBI lineage: Eukaryota > Metazoa > Chordata > Lepidosauria > Squamata > Elapidae > Notechis > Notechis scutatus. The sequence continues at coordinate 150,965,308 of NC_142009.1, read as the reverse complement.
CTCAGGTTGGTCTTAGTTACTGGGGGATTTGAGCTGGTGAGCTGTGATCTTGCTGTTTGGCTTGAGTTCGTGGTCATGCTGCATCTTCATGGTGGGGTCAGTTCGCTTCATGTATGGCTCAGAGGGGTTTGAAGTGGGTAGTGATGCAGCTGCAGTGCGGCTTCTGGTCTGTGGTCGTGTCTCATCTTCTGTGTGGGTGTGAGTCTGCTTTTTACGTGGAAGTGTGGTGGTGGCATCTCGTGTGGCCCTCGTGGGTGTGGGTCTGGTGTCATTCATCATGTTAGGTACTCGTCTGTTCATGAGGGCGGGTTTCCAAATGGCTGGTAAGCGGGAGGTGTCATCTCTTTAATTCATGCTGTGTGGGCGTTTTTCTATCGCTATGGCTTCTCTGATTATTCTGTTGTTGAAGTGTTCGGTTTTGGCGATAGTTCTGGTATTTTTAAAGTCAATCTCATGTCCTGTGGCTTTGAGGTGTTGGACCAGGGAAGAGGTCGGTTCTTCTTTTTTGATTGAGTTCTTATGTTCTTCAACGCGTGCACTTATTTGAAGCAGCTTGCACTGGCACTAAGCCGAAAGCACCAGCCTGAAGATGGCGAGTGGGACCTCGCCGAAAGCGTTGCCTAGATACTTTGAATCTTACGCGGGAGAAAACCGAATAACCAAAGATCCACATACAAATACCCGCGAGAACCTCAGAAAAATATATATATATATATATATATATATATATATATATATATATATATATATATATATATATATATATATATGTGTGTGTGTGTGTGTGTGTGTGTGTGTGTGTGTGTGTGTGTGTGTGTGTGTGTGTTTTCTTAAGTTTTCGCGGGTACTTACATGTATGGCATTCAGCTAATTTTGTCTATAGTAAGATACTATACAGACACCACATCAAGACTGCCTTCAAAACAGACAGAAAAATAGCAGCCATCCTCAGAAACCCCAAAGACAAAATTGACCTGGAAAACCAAGGCATATACGAAGTCCCTGTGCATCATGCCTGGCCACATACATTGGACAGACCAATAGAAGAATAAGCACCCGCCTGGATGAACACAAAAATGCAGTCAAAAAGCTGGAACACACTTCCTCACTAGTCCAACACATGGAAGCCACAGGTCATAGAATCAACTTCAATGGCACCAATACCCTAGCCACTATAGAAAATCCCAGCCACAGAATCATCAGAGAAGCCATAGAGATTGAAAAAAGACCAAAAAGCATGAACAGAAGAGATGATTCCACCAGGCTGTCAATCATTTGGAAGCCTGCACTCACAAACAAAAAATCTCCACACCACAAGCCAGGCAAACACCTGGGCACAAACAGATCCCCCTGATACCTCCAGCTCAAACACACCCCAACCAGGCACCCAGATGAAACCCAGCTTCCTAACTAATGATAGCCATCCATTTACCCGAAGCCAAGCTGCGCTAAAGGCCTCCAATAAAGTAACACAATGTTGCCAGCCAATCAAGATACAAAAAGAGCCAAAAACAGACAGAAGATATTAGAAGCAGAACACAGCAAACTCCAAGACCAATAAACACAGACCAAGACTCTCAACCAATCAGGATGAAGAAAAAAACCATTCTGGCACAGCAATAGGCTGCCCCAAATTTAAATCTGAAACCACTGTAAAAGTCTAACTCACAGACGAACACTATACAAAAGCCTGATGATGGCAGATGAGATTCTGCTGAAACATTGCTACAACTTTAAAAGCACCACTACTATGACGTGGGAAAATACCCGAACAAAGCTGAAGGCCATACATGTAAGTACCCGCGAAAACTTAAGAAATATATATATAGATAGATAGATAGATAGATAGATAGATAGATAGATAGATAGATAGATAGATAGATAGATATAGATGTGTGTGTGTGTGTGTGTGTGTGTGTGATATGGATGGATATATATTTGTTTTTGTAGATTTTCACAGGTACCGATATGCAGGTCTTGGCGTGTTCGGGTCTTTTCCCGTGTAAGATTGAGAGTATCTTGGCAATGTTTCAATGAGGTCCCACTCGCCATCTTCAGGCTGGTGCTTTCGACTTCGTGCTTGTGCAAGCAAAGCATGAAGCCGAAAGCACCAGGCTGAAGATGGCGAGTGGGACTTCGTCAAAACGTTGCCAAGATACTCTCAATCTTACACGGGAAAAGACCCGAACACGCCAAGACCTGCATATGTATGTATGTATGTATGCATCTATGTATAGATGAAGATGTGTGAGTGTGTGTGTGTATAGATCAGACGTTTGAAGCAATCTTATATAACTGGTTTCTTGGGTTGTTTGTTTTGATGCTGGATGAATTAACATTGTAGTACATTTTGATATTGCCTCTTTATATATGCTTGATAACGTGGACTTCAACATGCCGAAATTATCACTCAAGAAGAGTTACTACAAATTTTATATGGTTTACTGAAGTGGTTCCTTATGAATATAGAAAAGATAGAAAAAGATATCTGGAAAGATGATTGGATACACACCATTAATTACACTCATAGCACTTCAGCAGTATAATAATTTATTCAGAATCAAAAGCTTTTAAACTTACTATTAATAAATTTATAAGGGAAAATGGCTTTGGATTGCTGCTATTTTCTAAAATAGAATATTCCATAATGTAGTATATATAAAAATATTAAGTTTTTTCCAAATGATACTATAAATTATAAACGATACAATAATTTTATATTTATATTTAAGTTCTAACTAAGATCAAGAGGTGTTTACATGAAGTATTGAGGAAGCATAATTAAGTAAATGTTCAGCAAATGAAAATCCTAATCTCCCTATATTTAAAAATAAGAGCTCCCCATAAAATATTGTCACTAATAAATTGATTGAAAAAATAAAGAGAACCAAGAAGAAATATTAAATGAAATCTATATTTACTCTTACTTCCAGTATTAAAGTTAATAGGACTATTTTTAGCACAATTACAAGTGATTTTGACTTATTGTGTGGTGAATCAATTACCGTATATACTCGAGTATAAGTCGACCCGAATATAAGCCGAGGCACCTAATTTTACCACCAAAAACTGGGAAAACTTATTGACTCGAGTATAAGCCGAGGGTGGGAAATGCAGCAGCTACTGGTAAATTTCAAAAATAAAAATAGATACCAATAAAATTACATTAATTGAGGCATCAGTAGGTTCAATGTTTTTGAATATTTATTTCAAAGAAAAACAGTAAACTAGCTCTGTAAGTGGAAAAGAGAGCCAACAAAACCAATATGGTATCAACAATAACTTTAAAAGTACAAAAACCTTAGCTCAATCAGCTAATAAACATAAGCCATGTCTATTCATAAAGCGGGTACACCATCCTGCTGACACAACAAATTTTTTAATGCCTGGTGCTTTTAATTTGTCATCTTTAGCCATTTGAAGGGCACGTAAGCGAATTCCCATACATGTCACGCAGTAACCATTTTGACGACACTCCATAACCCATTTATACAATTCAGTCTCTAGAGCTTCATATGAAGGCTTTAAACCACGTCGAGCTTTTTTTGCCTTTGGAATCTTTTCCAAGTCAGCTTTCATTTTCCGCCAGTCCCTCACTTGTTTTTCGTCAACACAAAATTCCCTACTTGCAATACTGTTATTGCTCTCTTCTGCTCTTGACACAACCTTAAGTTTGAAACCAGCTTCATATGACCTGCGTTTTTGTTTTGGTCCAGGATTAGACGTATTGAGATCCATTTCTAACAGGATAAAAAAAAAAACTTTGAAAATTTTTGAACAGTACGCATGCACTCATATTATTTGTGGACAAAAGTGGATATTCATTCAGGCTAGAGTGCTTTAAAATGTAAATGAGGTTAGTTTCACACACACTCATGCACACCGTTTTGCTTTCCATAAACTAATTTTTTAGTGCATGACAGATGAAGTGCCTGACAGATGAAAGTCCTCTTAGGAAACTTTAGATCTTAACTGGCATTACATTTAAAATCAAACATGTTCACATCCTTAATATCTCATTTTTTTTCCATGGCAAAGTGTTTCTCAAATAATAATCCATAAAAAATTCTCACCCACCTGCATTGACCAAATAAAATTACTAATATTTTGAACATGGAGAGAGCTGTGTACCTATCTGCCATTTAGCTGCCCAAATGAGAAGCCAGCCTGGGGAAGGGGAAGGAAACTCATACCACAAACATGAGATTCCACCCATTGACTCTTGCTAAAGTGCATGATAATCCTTTTTGTAATAGCATGTTAACTAAAGAAGAAATGAATTTGAGGGATGGTGCTCGTGGCAAACTTTCTCTGCTTGGATTTTGGCTCAGAAGTCCTGAGAAACAATCACATTTCAATGGGCTTTAGTATCTGGGATATTAGACTTCCAGTATTCCAATATATTGGAGAAGAATAAAGGGTCTGAGATACTTTTCTCTCTGTTGATAATGGTACGTTTCATCAATCAGGTGGTGGGCTATGAAGCAGGAAACAGACCAAGTGTACAGAGTGAGAAAAAAAGTTTCACCTAGATGTCATGATCCAAATCAGAAAATAAACCAGGATAAGGCTCAATCCAGGTTTTAGTTAAGAACTAAAAGTTGCAAACTTCACATTTCAACTTTTTAATTTTCTTCAGGTTTTAGCAGCCCCAGTGATAATGGTAACAGCACTGAAGTAATAGTAGACTTCTATGAAATATAACTAAAAAGGCATGTTGCTTTCATTAGTGTCAAGATGGCATGAATTAACATGGCATAAATACTCAATTGCAAGTTAACTTCATTCACTCTTGGCATTAAAAAATGCCACAGGGAGGGAATTATTATCTAATTAAAACTTTCACTAGGACAGTTGAGAATAAGTTTGATGTTCACAATTTCCTCTTTGAAAAATACCAGTAAATAGGGAACAAGAAGATGAAGAAAAAGAAGTGTGGTTTTTTCACACTTTTCACACTGCAGTGAACAAAAATGGCATCATAGGAACAGGCTTATTCTCAGTCCAAAGGTTTGTTTCTGATTTCTTCCCTGATTTAAGGGAAATTTGGGGAATGACCTCACTATCATGAAAGGTTTAATTGATTCACTAACCCAAAAGAAGATGATGATGATGATGACAGTGGTAGGCAGGAGTCACTCTCTCCCTTGCAAGAAAAAAGCAAGAGCCGTTCTTATGATCTCTCTCTCTCTCTCTCTCCCCGGAATAAAGTCAAGCCCTTTCCAGCACGCACGCGCAATCAGCCACCGCCCCTTTGCACCTTGCAAATGCAAAATCCGGGGTTTTTGCATTTGCAAGGTCCTGCAAGCGCACGTGCTGGAAAGGGCTTGACTATTACAGGAGAGAGAGAGAGAGAGAGAGAGATCATAAAACGGCTCTTGCTTTTTTCGCCAGCCCGAGCACTGGGGCTTGCAGGAGAGGTGACTCCTGCCTCCCACTGTCATCATCTTCTTCTTTTGGGTTAGTGAATCAATTAATTTGGGAAACGATCTCACTATCATGAAAGGTTTAATTGATTCACTAACCCAAAAGAAGAAGACGATGATGACAGTGGGAGGCAGGAGTCACTCTCTCCCTTGCAAGAAAAAGCAAGAGCCGTTCTTATGATCTCTCTCTCTCTCCGGAATAGTCAAGCCCTTTCCAGCAGGCGCGATCCACCTCCGCCCCTTTGCACCTTGCAAATGCAAAACCCCGGGATTTTGCATTTGCAAGGTGCAAAGGGGCGGAGGTGGATGCGCCTGCTGAAAGGGCTTGACATTCCGGAGAGAGAGAGATCATAAGTGAATCAATTAATTTGGAAAACAATCTCACTATGAAAGTCAGTGTTCTCTGCCAGTGAGGCGTTTGGGCCCGCGGCATATCCACGTGTAAGGGGGATCAGAAATCCCCGCGTTAAGCCACGAAGTCCCCCAATCGCACAGCCCAGAATCGCCCTCCCCTCATGGGGCAGCAACGACGCCCGGCGTTTCCCGAGAAGCTCCACCGTGCAATGAAAGCACCCTGGCTCTAGGCTTCGGCTCCGCTTGGTTTTTCCTCAGCCCCAGCTGCCTTCAGTCCGCTGGGGAGGAGGAGGAGGAGGTGGTGGTGGTGGCGGCTCACGTTGTTTTCTGAGCTCTAGGCTCGCAGGCTCATAAAACAACGCGAGCCGAGGTGCCTTCGGCTCCGCTTGGCTTTGTTTCCTCAGCCCCAGCTGCTTTCAGTCCACAAAGGAGGAGGAGGAGGAGGAGGTGGTGGCGGCGGCGGCGGCTCGCATTGTTTTCTGAGCCAGTGAGCTTAGAGCCTAGAGCTCAGAAAACAACGCGAGCCACCACCACCTCCTCCTTCTCCCGAGTGGACTGAAAGCAGCTGGGACTGAGAAAGCGAAGCCAGCGGACCTGAAGCCACCTCGGCTCGCGTTGTTTTCTGAGCCTAGAGCCTAGAGCCAGGCGCTTTCATTGCACCGGGCGTCGTTGCTGCCCCCTGAGGGGAGGCGAATCTGGGCTGCACGATTGGGGACTTCGTGGCTTTGGGTGGGAGCGAGGACGGATGGAGTCCGCGAGTGGGGCTTGCCCGCCCTTGCTGGCTGCCTCTGCTTCCTTAGGGGCAGGGAAGGGGCTCATCTGGACCAAGGGTGAGTCTCCCCCTCAGTTTCCCCAGAAGGATCTTCCGTTGCTTTTGCCTTCTCCCTACATCTTCCCTCTGTTAAAATCCCCCCACACACACACTTATTTTCGGGCGGATAGATTTCGTGTCTGAGCATTCTCACATGGCGGTGGGTCTTTCCCCCCCCTAAAAACAGTTAAAAAAAGAAAAAAACAACATATCCTCATGCAAGAACTTTTCTGCTTCCGATTACCCCCATGCTTAAAAGTTGCAAAGGAAACACGGAAGCAGGAAAGCGGCTGCCCAGCTCCGGAGCTCTACGCCATTTCTTTTTCAGAGGGGAATCTGACTCGAGTATAAGCCGAGGGCGGGTTTTTCAGCACAAAAAATGGGCTGAAAAACTCGGCTTATACTCGAGTATATACGGTATATTGTCCCCATAAAAATAAACCTCAAAGAATATACATTTTAAATTTAATTTGGAAAAATGGTAAATTAATTTTTATTTGTTAAAGAAGTTTCACTATTCAGTTGTTAATTTGCATTTTAAAAATATATTGGATGAGTTGCTTACAAGTTGAAGAATGAAAAAAAGAATCTAATCTTGACAATGTCATTAATTGGTTTATGTTCTTTGATATTATGACATGGTCATAATTTCAAGCTGATTTAAAGGTTACCGGCAACAGGTTTTTTTCAGTTATTAAAATCAACTTTAAAAACTCTCTAGTGGAAAAAAATGTCACAAAGTCATAGGAAAGGAAATTTAAGAAAGGAACTTTTCCATGCTTTCATAAGTCTCTTTTATAATAAACATCCATTTAAAATCTTTGCAACTACCGTATTTCATAGTAACATAACATATTTGAACTTTCTCACAGTTGGTTCCCATTAGAGTTTTGTTCAATTATGTATATCATCAAACAACCTAGGTTTGGTTCATAACACAGAAGGCTATTCAAACTTACCTATTACATAGGTAAATCACTGTTCTTCAGTGATTAATAATATAATTTGTATAAGAAGATGTAAAAATAATGGAGACTAATTGCAACAAAAGTAGAGTTATGAGAAATAAGAAATTACCTTGATATGGCTGCTGTGTAAATAATCTTTCTGGCAAAAATGAATGTTTGGCACCTTTTCCTAACTAAAGTGCGGATGGAGACAGGTTTCTCAGGTAAACCGTTTGCAATTTCAGAATCATGGTACCAACCTAGACAATTTCGAAATCCTTCCCTGTACATTTTTCCTCCAACTGAAGTTTGGAACAGCCAAAGCAAGCAGAATTCACAAGCAACTAAAATATAATATAGGGGTCAAGGTCTTCTGTTTCTTCTTTTCTTCTTCAATATGCTTGCTGGACAGAATGTTATAATTTTTTAAAATGTAACTTACTTTCTCCTGTCTTCAACTATTTTACTTCTGCAATAAGTATTTTACTCTGGCTGGAATTAGCATTTGTAATATTGATCAGTGACCATAAATAATGTGTTGACACATGAATGTGTGTAACATTTGTTTAGTGCTTATTGCATGTTGATTCTAGTGCACAAAAAATCAAAAATAAAACCAGGTTATTCAGATATATTGGAAAAAATAATATCTCCTTGCCCTCCTTGTATCTAACTCAACTGTATCAATTGCCAAATTCTCTCCCTAACAATTATAGAAGGGGGTGTTTCAGGAAGGGTGCCATCCACATTTCCAGAATTAAAATGTTCCACAGGGAGTATATACCAAACAATATTGTTTTCTCATTCACCCTTCCTAAACTTTAACCAGGGAAATATTCTCAATATCCCTAGTCAAGAAATACAAAATGGAGGTGTCAGTGCTAATCAGAGTACATAAATACGGTACATTTATCCATGAAAGCCAAGAGAGTAACTTTGGGCCAGTCACTTTTCATAGCTCACAATGTCATGCTTAGGTGACAAGCTGGTTGGTCAATTCTTATTGCAACTAATGGATAATATTATTAATAAAATAAGGTAGACCCTCTACTTGCAGGAAAATGCAAGGAAAGAAAAAAATGGATATAGCAGTTTGGTCTAGTGGTTTTCTTTGCCTCACATCACAGTTTTGGCCAAGGACAAGTTCTGCAATGCCTTCCTGATGATGAAGTTGATAACATGGTTGTGAGTTTGGCCCTGCCATATTAGGCTGCTGCAGATGTCCACACACCTGGTTTGCTAGATATTTACTTACTTTGTTATTTTGGTTCTGATTACTGAAGCAGCTGGCTATCAATATCTGCAGACTGTAGACTGATTTAACTTTGGAAGAGCACTAAACCACTGTGCATAAACTAACCTGACTGATATATCTCAAATAGAGAGAGAAGACTATTAGAAAACTGGTCTAATGTTCTTTCAAAAAGAGCATTAGACCTTTATTTTAAAAAAAGCACCAGTCAGGTGTTACGGAGGCAGTTATCTCTGTGAAAGCTATGTGTTAAAATCTCTACTTTAACCCAAGCGAAAATCTGAGGCAGTGTTTACCAACCAGGCTCAATCCAGTCCCATTGCATATTAAAAGGAGTGATTAGTGGTTGTTTTCTCTGCAAGGAAGATGGTGCTCAGTGGGAAAGGAAACAAGGTGGAGGAATAGAACAATAGCTTTAATTGTCCTGTATTAAAACTGCAAGGACAATACCACTTGTCAGCTCTATTAATGAGATAAAATAGGACTCAGGTGTCAAGACAGTGTGACTTATGATGGCATCTTTTTCTATTGCCTCTGAGGAAAGACCAATGCATGCTATGGAAACTGTGAGGAAGAACCTAAAGGTTCCCCTACATTACCTCTATATGCCCCCTCCTTTAGCGGTGTCCCACAAACTAGTAAATAGTTTCCTTTAGGAGGTGTGTATTTTATGTTAAATGTAAACCATTTTAATAAAGTTTATTTTTAAACTACTTTATATTTTCAACATTAGATTGCTTAATTTTTAAGGACTATTTCTACTATGTAAAAGGGTGCTCTCATATTCATTTGCCTGAACATCCGATCTACTCTCAAATTAACATTCCCTGAGAAGTACGAATAGCTGCATCTGGAAGTGATTACATTTTAGAAGACGTGCAGCATTAAGTAATTTAAGCTTACTGAAGTGGTTTTAAAGAGGAGGGAGAAATAGGCCTTTCAATGAAAAACATGTTTTAAAAACTTTCTTGCACAGCTGTTCAAGACACTAATCAATTTATTCATTTACTTTACCAAAATGCAAACCAAAAGAATGTTTATGTTAAACAGCCCATGACATTGGATCAATCTGGGGAAAGATACTATTCAGAAATATTGATATTGATGATCTATATATTCTCTGAAGCAGTGATTCCCTGCCGTCCCTCCCAAATTGTGAGATTAATATCTAATGCCATAGCAAGTTCACTGGAGCATAATTGCATGGACAAAATCTCTTTAAATACTGATAAAAGTCAGATAGTCCACTGGAATTGAGAGGGTCATTGCCCAGGGTTTTTTTTAAAGCTCATATATAGCTTCCCAAGTTTGACATTCAGTTTAATTTATAAAGGTGAGAGGAAAAATTACATTTTACTTGACAACAGTTATCACTATCTAGGAATCTCTAATGTTTAAAGTTCTAATTAATTATGTAGAATTATGTGCAACTCTAAGGTTAAGAATCTTTAGGATAATAATCGGCATTGTTATTTAATCCACAAGGGTATGTTGAAAGAAAAAAGAAAAAAACACGCACATCAAATAGACAATTTGATGAACCCAGCTCTATCAGTTAAAATTTAAAAAATTGTAATATTTTGATGCCTCATGGCTTATTCTTTTCTCAAAGTTGTTCATTTGATTGGTAAATTAATTTCACCCGTGACATAGTTTCTGCTATATTTCAAATCACTAATCAATATTCTAATTGTTAGACAGTGAATTGCCGAATGTTTACTTGTCTACCAGTGTCTACTTCTAAGATACATAGGTTATTTTACAATTAATGAATGGTAAGCTGTAGTTGGGGATCTGATCCCAGTATCAGTATTTCCTTTGTTATGCAGACTACTCCTTTCACATGTCCAATGAACAGGGTCAATCTCTTACACTCTCTTACAATTTACAAGAAAAGGTAAAAGTTCAAACCAGCACCTTTAAAGCCAATCATTCCTTGTCATGGAAAGCCAGTTGACTGATTAAAGATAATTGTTGGCAAAGGAACAAGCCAAATTTAAGGTCCATTTTTAAGCACTATATATTGTGTTACATCTTTTGGCAGAAAAGCATATAAGGACTCTCTACGTCACATTGATTATTAGACAAAAAGCAATGTTCTTGATTCTGATCTCTAGAAATATTGGGGTTTAACCCATGTTTTGGCAATTGTTTGTCATCTTTATTTTTAAAAGACAGATACTATATAATAATATCCTTTTATGTGAGGCAATTTGGAATATTTAAATTTTCTTACAAGTTAATTACAATAACAATTTGTTGACAGAGATTTTTGGAATTTGTGTTTTTTATTATTGTTCTGCCTGTTAACTATTTTGTTATTAATACAGTATATAGACAACAGGATAACAACTTGCAAATAGAATTAGTAATTTAGTAGTTTAAAATTCTTTGGGCCTGTTTCGCAAGGGGTGAAAAACTAACATTGGTTGTAATATATTAATCAGCATTCAACTGGAGGGACAATATATGTATCTGTATTAGTCTTTCTTAATATATATTTTTTTCTTTTTCAAAGTCTTTCAATTGTTTTAATTCAGAGCTTTTTCAAAGCTTAATGCAACTCTTAATGGCACTTCACTTCCTATTTTTAATCTAGATTATTTATTTATCACATTTATATAGCTGCCCATCTCACAAAAAGCAACTTTGGGCAGTGCTCAACAATCAATATAACAGAAGATATATATATAAAAGTCATAAAAATGTTTTTGAAAGGAAGCACCAATTCTTATGAAGTTAAGGCCTAATGATATAAGCAATTAGTATCAATCAAAGTCGTCATTTTCTATATCTCAGGAAATAAATCTTTCACATATCTTACTAAATAATAATATAATTACTGTGTAGTATGTGAACCTAGCCATTCTGATTTATAAACCATGGTTCATAATTTATGTATGAACAAAGCCACTATGGATCCTTCAAGTCATAATAAAAGCAAGACTTGGTTTTCTGCATTTTGTGAACACTTTATGATATGAAAGATGCAACAGCAAGGCATCATTTTAAACTCAATATAAATGAAGGTTACATCAGGTTCTACTGAATGATCTGCAATCAATCAGAAGGAATTATGTCCTTTATTATATTATATTGCTTAAAATTGGAGAAGCAAAGGGCGAACAGCTATGGATTTCAGCTCAGCTTGCTTTAGGTCTGGGATATACTCAAAAGCACCATGTTCTTAAATCTTAAGTGTGTCTTTTATACCTGGATTATGTTGATGGTTCTTGAGATTTCATAAATTATAAAGTTCTACCCTGAAGTCTTTTAATGCAATATGTAATTTACATAGTATTGCTGGCATGCAACACATTTACTCTTTTAAAAAGAGATGGCATTTTTCTTTCCTAAGAAGTCAAACATGTATGCATTACTCAGAGCCAACACTGCTACTTTACAATTAATTGCAAAAGCATCTCTCCTGTTCTTGGGCAAAGAATAAAAGCGCACCAATAATCAATCAATTAGCAACAAGTTCCTGCATTTGTCAGAACAGCTAAAACCTAAGTCTTTCTTGCTTTGTTAACTGGAATGTTTGCCTTGTTCATAATTATTGGTTTTGCCAGAGGTAATATGCAGCAAGTTCTGACCAGTTCTAGAGAATGTTGAGTAGTTCGGAGAACCGGCAAATATCACCTTTGACTATAGATTTTTCAGTATCCTTCCCCTGCCTCGCCCACCAAGCCACACCTACAGAACCGGTAGTAAAAATAATAATAATCCTACCACTGGTTTTTGCCCTTCGTACAAATCAAACCTGGGCAAAGAGAGTAGTTGAAATAAGATTCTCACATATTTGCAGGTGAATTATTGTGAAACATTTGTTCTCTAATATTTCTATCCCAATCACATTTAACAATAAAAATGTCTGACCTCAAATTTTGCAGAAACATATCACTATATACTCTGACTCCTTGCTAAATATTTTGTTAATCTCAGAGTGCGCTTTTTTTCTTCCTCCTCCTTCAAAGTCTGTGTATGTTTCCAGTAGAAAGTATTTTAGCAAGACATGGCCCAAATTGAAAAATAAATAATTAATACTTTGTGGTTATAAAAGGTTACGAACACCTTTTATAGGAAGACATTTTAAAATAAAAGATAAATGTATATTTGTTTGAAATATTTACCCTTTTTAATGAAGCAAAGGAATCCAGCTCAATATCAACACATTTATTTCAAATTTTCTTCTCTTTTATTCTAACCTGGTATGGGTTCACTAAGTGCATCTAAACTGTATTTATAAATATTTATCTTGCTTTTGATATCAATTTCATGCTATTAATAATATTAACACTAGGGATATTATTAGTACTCTATAGTATTATAATATTAATACTAGGGGTGACATAATAGTAGTATTCCAGTATCTGAGGGGCTGCCACAAAGAAGAGAGGGGTCAACCTATTTTCCAAAGCACCAGAAGACAAGACAAGAAACAATGGATGGAAACTAATCAAGGAGAGAAGCAATCTAGAACTAAGGAAAAGCAGTGAGAACAATTAACAGTGAGAACAATTAACCAGTGAAACAACTTGCCTTCAGAGGTTGTGGGTGCTTCACCACTGAAGGTTTTTAAGAAGACCCTGACAGCCACTTGTCTGAAATGGCATAGGGTCTCCTGCTTGAGCGAGGGGTGGCCTAGAAGACCTCCAAAGTCCCTTCCAGCTCTATTCTGATTCTGATTGAATACAAGGTAAGAATATGGAAATATAACTGCATTCATTTTTTTAAATTAAAGTTTTCTTTGAAGTGTAAAATTTCATTAGATATAAGCAGAACAGTAAGCAACAAAATATTCAAGAGGAACCATTAGTTTAATTACATTCTTGACTCCAAAAATCAAAACAAATTGCAGAGAAAAAAAAAACCAAATTGCTTCCATTATGGGAACTGATATCACAGTAAATAATCAGTTGGCAGGATTGAAGGCAGGCTGCATGGAAAGAAAACGTGTTTAAGGATTCAGTATAGTAACTGAAGTGTCAGATGTGATTTAATTTTTTTTAAAAAAAGATGAAAAGCTTATAATTTGATTTTTGATTTGATCATCAACACAAAATGAAATTAAATAGCTAAGTATTCCAATTTTGGTCCAGAACCTGCACGTTCACTTGAATGTCTCAAAATTTTTCTGTTTTTATTAGGTCCTAACTTATAATCTTGCTTTCAAAATCGGATGATACCAAATGCTCTTCGTGAAGATTTCAGAGAAATATTTCCCCTTTTGAAATATTTATAGATTATACATTAATGCAGCCAATTTGTTCTGATTTTTCTTTTAGTGGTTGAAAGGGAAAGCCACAACAAAAAAAGTTAAGAGAAAGCAATATAGAGTGTTAAAAAGAATTGGGGGACTATCTCATAATAGGAATAGAACATTTCCTATTAAATACAGTGAGTCAAGGGGGTTGCTATGTTTTTAATCTTTATCTTGCTAGATTTATGTTGAAACTTCTTAATCTCAAAATAGCCACATATAACCACTTCTCCAATTTTTATCCACAGCAACAACCCTGTGAAATAGCCTGGGTGATAGGGTGTAATTCCCAGGGGGGGGAAAAGGAAGTGATCCTTTAAAGACGGAATACTCCTTTAGAGACAGCAAGTTATAAAATTAAGTTATTTAACATAGTTATCTATGATTTGTTAGATATATATTGCGCCTTTTCTTAGATATTGCATTTACTATATCATCTGAAAATGAAAGCTATTGTTTTCTAAATATATGTTATCTGTAACTAATAGATGCACAGTCATTTTTCTCACCTGTTCTGAACATCAGGTTTTTCTTCCAATCTTAAATAAGTCAGATAGAGAAAGAGTCATATTCCAAAATCCATTAACATCTGAACAGCACTTTGATCTTTCAGGTGGAAACTATGTATATTAAATTTTTACTTATTCAAGCAGTATCCATATTTGTAGCTGTTTGGAATCTATGGAATTCTATTTCAATTTTTCTGAAATTCAGAAATAATATGGATTCTATAACTCCAGATATTGTTTAGAAATAACTTTTAATGTCTATTTTAATGACTATTCTTAGTGTTTTACTGTAGTTTTGGAATAAGAAGCATTCAGTTTCAATTCAAATGTTCAAGGATCTGTGAAAAGACACAGCTATCAGCTACAGCAGTTTTAGCATAAAAGAGGTTAAAAAATCTACCCAATTCTTCAGCTATTCTTCAAATGTTTGCAGGGTGGCAGGATTGCACTACTTAGAAAAACTGGCCACTACCCAAAAGTGAATTTAGGCTCTTACCACAAAATGCATAATAAATTTTTCACATTTGTGAAAACGTTTTGCCAAAAGATACAGAGAGACAAAAAAATTAAGAAAAAATGTTTGAAATGTTTGAAAAATGTTTGAGAAAATATTGCAGTGTTACAAAATGAGGACTCTGTATTAAGTCCATAGGAATTTCTCAACAACAAATATCACTGGAAATAGCCTAACCAGGGTTTTGTTTTGTTTTGTTTTGTTCATGCTTAGACACATGAACTTAAGGAACAGACAAACTTTAAAAATTAACTAAAATAACATACGAAGTTAAGTTAGATGTTGTAATATGAGTTTTTTTTTAAAGAAATCAAATTTCTTTTGATAAATTCAGTCACACATAACTGTCATATATTCCTTCCTGTTAAGCATATCTTTGATATTTTTTAATCATCAGAGTTAAGTAATGTCCTGCCTATTTAACTCCACGTAACAGGGAGAAAATTGCAGGCCAGCAAAGGGGGAAAATATTTCCTCAGTAGGAAAATGTGGCTAAGAAATTGTCAGGCTCAGCTACAATGTATTATATCTCATCATCATACAAGCATTCCTCCAGCATGTGAGTAATAGGGAAGATAAATAGGTTGACTCAAAAACCAGGAAGATGAGCAAGTTTGCACACGCAGTTTTACTACTTTGTGGCTTACATGGCAATTATGGAAGGAAATAACTATTCTATGACATACTATAGTAGTTGGTGTGAAGCTCTGTTCTTATCTTAACAAATATTCAAACTTATCAACTACATTTTAAAGCATGTCTCTGTGACCAGCAGCAACTATCTAGAAAGCAATGATTAACCCAACTTTGGCCAATTAATCAAAGCCAGCAGATAGGAACTGTCATTTATTAACAAGAAATCTAAGCAAGTCTCAGACAATGTCAGTTGAAAAGATAAAGGCTATGATTCCTTTCAGGAAAAAAAGGGGCAGCTTATATCAGTTGTAAGGTTTCACTGAAACAGCATAGTAACTTTCAATATAGAGGGTTTTTCTTTTAATCCACTTAACTACATTTTATTTAACTGATGAACAGGGTAATGTTAAATTTGTGCATATCCTTTCAATGTTCACTGAGAGAAACATATTCATATTGGAATTAGATCTTCTTTAAACATTGGTTTATAAATGTTAAAGAGTTCCTGCTTAGGTGTTCTAAATTTATATACTAAACTTTTCTTCTACTCAAAAAAACGACAAGCCATGCCACTGCAAGAGATCATTTCATGAACTATTTCACATCATTTCTTCACAGAACAAAAACTTGGGATCTAACCTCTTAACTTCATTTGCAAGATCACTGTTGCAACAACATCTGTGTTTAGATTAGGAACTGTAAATCAATCAGATGGTCCCGGAAGCTGCTCAGACTTTAATTTTCCCAAAGTGTAATATCACATTGGGACAAAATAGCTGTACCAAAATGTATAACATTCATCTTTTGCTCTGGACTGAACAAAAATAGTTTGGTAAGAATTTTCCCAAATGTACAGTAAACTTGATTTGCAATAATATTTGCCCCAAATATAGAGCAAACGTGGTCAGCAACTCATCTTCATTGGGAAAGGTATAGATCTGAATTTCTCAAGGGAGAAACTCAACCTCATTGATTAAAGTCTAATCAACTCCTAAATCTGTGAACCTTGCATACTTTTGAATTTTGGCTGAACTGGAAGGATGAAAACCTTCTATCCATCTATGACAGATTTTTGAAAATGAAAAAATGTACACATCTTTGAAAAAGTATCCACCTTTTTGGATTTTTGCATATTTTTGTTGCTGAACTTAATCAGAGCTTCATGTGGGCTCAACTAGTGTTTAAAAGGAGAAAGAACAAACACAACTTTAGTGCTTATTTCATTTATTTCATAAACAATTCATCACGTGGAGTGTGAAAAATTAATTGCCATATAAAGGGTAAGAAAGGCCAGTTATATAAGTACTTCATTACGCATTATACAATAAAAGCTAATTTGGGCCATACCAGCTATATAAAAATTACACAAAATTCTGCATCCATTCTCTCAATGAAATTTTCAGCACTGAGATTTTCACTGAGTGGAATTGATGGGAGCGTCATACTACTTTGAAATACATTTCTAAAGAGCTTTATTAAAAAGGCATTGATGCCTTTTAATCTGACAAAGATTTCAACCCCTAAATTTCTAGTGTTCCATTAATCTAACAAAATAGATAAAATATTAAAATAGAAAATATTTTGGATCAGAATGAATCTTTCCAAGAACACTATTCTTTCAAAATAAGTAGCAGAATAAAATTGTCCAGGAAGTTATAAAGAACTCCAAAACAGCATCCAGGAAAAAGCCTCTCTAACCTTGACTAAGACTAGAATTCATAACTCCATTATCAGAAAAGCACTGGATAAAAATGGGATTCCTAGAAAAATAGCAAAGTGGAATCATTTCTCAGTAAGAAGAAAAATTTGCTGTCTCAGATACGCCTAAGAGAACCTGGGTGGCACTTCACACTTCACACAGGAAAGTTCTATGGCCAAGTGTCAAAAGTTGAAATGTTTAGGCTATATCCCATTGTTACATCCCATGAAAACCAAACGCTGCATTCCACAACAGAACCAAATATGATTTAGGATGCTTTGTTGACTCAGGCCTAGCAACTTATCCATATCAGAGGAAGAATAGAAATATAAATTCAATGTTCTGGAATCGTCAAGTAAATATCCAGATCTAAACCCCATGGTAATACTGTGGAAGGACCTAATATAATCTGTTTTCACTAAAAACAAATTTTTTTTACAAGTTATTGGGTTGAAGAAGAAACTTTCTTACAAAACTGATCAGCAACTACACATAGTGTTTACTTGGAATTATTGCTAGTAAAGGAAATATAGCCAGTTACTAAAATTAAGGGGATATAGTGATTGTTTTACATTTGTATTTATTTATGAAATAAATGGACCAAGAACCAAAAGTTGATGTTATTTGTTTGAGAGAATGAGTAACATCAACTTTTGGTTCTTAGTCCATTTCTATGCATCAGTAAGAACTGCATGAATCTTTCTTAATATTAAGAAGCAGAAATAGGTGAAAATTCAGAACATTCAAAATGGGGTGAATACTATTTTGGAGTTCATTAAAACAATAATAGTACATTTTAAAAAGATTGTATTGATCTTAGTCAATCATCATATGTAGCTTAGGAAAGATTCCTCTCTATTCTAAAATGCATACTTTCTTAAAGGCATCAACTGCACATCAAGGATAGATACAAACCTACACCTGGAAGATGTTGATGGAGAATCTGATTGCACAAACACTGAATTGCTTACAATTTTGACAGGCAAATTAACCTCCAGACAAAAGGTCAGTCCAAGCCTTTTCATACGTTAAGCTCCAAATTAGTACCTCAATATCAGACAAAAGTGAGATTTGGTAGGTATGCAAGGTATGGAAAAATGTGTGAATTTCAATACAAATAATTACTAGTTTAGATTTTTAATAAAATAAATCCTAGGAAGTATAAAATATCCGGGAGGGGGTTGTGTGTAAGGCAAAGAGAAACCCACAGTCACATCTTCCATCACTCACTCTTATTATGGGAATAAAAATGAGGGAGATAATTACATCCATTGTGCTGATCTTCTGAAATAAGGCCGGAACATAAAATAAATATAATTTGGATATATGCAAATGGTATACCTGTTTTAGGGTCTGTAAGGGAGTACGTACTGTACATTTTAACTAGAACTTCTGCTTATAATGTGATGGAAACATCTTTCAGGAACATACATAGAATCTCCATTATTTAATACAATCTAATTCTTCTTTGCTTAGGAACAGACTGAATCTGTAGTTATAATTATGTTGTGAGCAGTGAATAAAAGGAATGGGAATAAAGGTCAAAAGGAAGAAATAGCAGGAAAGAGTAGCAAAAATCAACAATATATTTTCATACCTTCTGATGATTCTTCACTCTTAAATTGCAAACTCTATTACTAAACTTTATCACTTGATTTATTAAGCTAACTTGTGATTATTTTTCTTGAAGCTTAACATGAAAAATAACAATACGCATGCAACTTTTAAACATAGAGGTACATTTCAGGAGATACCTACTTTCTGTGTCACCCACACACTGTTCACAACACTCAACAACTCTGGAGATGTTTACTTTTGTGGAACTGGAGAAGAAGGAGAGAACTAAGCTATTCTGTGAAGGGAATTCTAAAGACAGAGTTTCTTGTACAACTTATTTTTATTTTTATTTCCTGGGAATTGTGATTTTATTCTTTTATGTTAGTCAAAAATTTGAGCTTTCATAATTGCAAAACTAAAGATAGTTGGGTTGTGCAGCACCTCAGATACAATTCCAAAAAGATGTTTTAATGTGCACAGAGGCACAAATGTAAAAATTGTGTACAACTTTTTTAGAAGTTGCATTTTCCTAGGAATTGTGCAGCTATGGGCTTCTGGTGGCACTTCTGTCGAAGATGGATCAGAGTCCATGATTGTGTGCAGCTTCGACCCATGCTCTACCCGTTGGAGGACTCCAAACAGAGCTGGAGCCACCTTGTAGGCGTGGTGAAAAAGTGGGAGACCACCTGCCAGGTTGAGGAGAGCCGCATCTCCCCCCTCTGACTAGGTACACTCCCTCCGAAGACAGACTGTAGCGGTGGTTTAAAATGGCCATCCTGAAGATAGAAGGTTGACCAGGAAATAAGACTGTGCTGCAGCAGTGAAGCTGTGAACAGTGTGTAGACCAGGAGAAATATTTGGACATTAAAAGGTAACCCTGGAATTAAAGGAAAGAGTTATTATTAAAGATTGTTGATGCGGTGAATGAAGAGAGAGAGGAAAATTGGACGATTAAGAAATTGGACTTTGGATTTGAAAAGAATTAAAATGGATGTGGAAAAAACCTAGATGAAAACATTTAAACATAACAAACTTGCAAATTGAATTGGATAACTATTTGGATATTGGCACTAACATAGCTGGATTAGACTGTACTAAAAAGGAATAATAGTTAATAATTTGGAATTAGTAAAATTAACAAAAACTTAAAAAAGGAAAAAGAGAAAAACAAAAGGTGGAATGTGGAATTGAATTAAGAGCACCACCTAATGGTAAAGGAAAATTTTATCTATCTTTTTGAAAAGGGTTTGATCTATTTAAGACTGGAAGGTGAAATGAAATAAGAGGAATTATAATAAAAACCCTCAAAATGTTAAAACACTATAGTAAAGGATGTATGAAGATTTTACCCCAGAATTGATTGTTGGTTTTGAAAAGGAGTTTGAAAAGAAGCAAATTGAATAGAACTGAAAAATAAAGACTTATAGAATTGACTGTTCAAATAAAATATAAAAGACGCTGGTTGAAATAAACGACTGGACATTTGGATTAGATATAAATATCAAGAAAAAAAAGATGACGTGTACAAAATGAGTGGAAGACTTATGGAAATAAGGTCGGAACTGCAAAGCATGAAGGAAATAATGAAAGAAAGCTTGGAACTATGGAGTATTATGCTACAAAAACTGGAAATGGTGACACAAATTAAAGAAGAACAAAGAGAGCCAGAAGGGGAGGAGTTAAGCAAAGAAGAAATCAGCCTCAAAGAACAAGTGGAGCAACGAACATTAAGACAGGATAAAAAAGGAGTTAAAATTAAAATATTAAGGTTTGATGTGATAAACAAAGGGGGAATTGCTTGGAAGGTTAAACAAAGGAAGAGGAAATAACAGTAGAGGGAATTGCAGAGGAAAGATCAGAAGAGGGAGGGGAACAAAGCAAATAATTGGAGTAGGAAATTAAGGGAAATAATAGGGAAAAGAAGGGAAATGAAGGGAAAAAATGATAGAAAAGAGAAAGCAAGCCAAAATGAGAAGAAATTATATAGTCAGGAGGATTAGAGACGATGGATAGGTGATTAGGAAAAGAGATTCTGCATGGAAATGTATTGTGATATTTAAGAATATAGACATAAAAATGGAAAATATTAGAATTGATATTACATTAAGAATTATTGTTAAACTAGATATAAATTTAATCTGAAATAGAAATGGAAATGAGAATTTACTAAAAGAATATTAATTAATATTTAACAATGTGATGAATAAAATAAAAAAGGAGTATGAGACTTGAAATGGATAAATTATTAGTAGCCTTTAAAAATTATTGAACAGATTAAAATGGGAAAATAAATTTACTATGCAAAAACTTTTGGCATAATGTATGACTTAGAATATAATAAAGAGAATACCAAGTGGAATGTATGTATGTATGTATGTATGTATGTATGTATGTATGTATGTATGGTATTCAGCTTTGTTCAGGTATTTTCCCATGTCATTATAGTTGTGCTTTTAAAGTTGTAGCAACATTTCGGCATATATATATACATACATATATATGCTTACCTAATTTATAATAGTCAATGGACTGTTGTTAATATAGAATGTTAATTAAAATGGCTATATTGTTATAATTTTTTATAATGAATCAAAGGGAGTAAAATGAGGAAAATGTATAAGGTAAAAGGATGGCAAGCTTGAATTGACAATGAAAGGGGAAAACTTTTGAATGGAATAATAGTTTGTGATAAAACTTGCAAATGTGACAGATGTAAGAAAATGTGTATAATTAATATAGAAATTGAATAAGAATATGGATAATATTGTTAAGTAAGACATGAGAATATTTAAAGAAAAATGAAATAAGCTATAATATGAAATGAAATTGGATAAAATAAGAGTAATGAATATAAAAATTGAATAAGAATATTGATAATATTGTTAAACAATGTATGAGAATATTTAAAGAAAAATGGATCAAGTAATAACATGATATGAATTTGGATATGAAAGCTGAATATGTAATCATGGTCACGTTTGTATTGAAATGTGAAAACCTGGAATCACATTGTTCACCCAATGAGATGTTTTTAAAATATAAAAAAAAGAATTGAAAAAAAAAAAAGAATTGTGCAGCTATGTCTCCCCCACCAAATAATTCCAGGAAAATACACCTTTTAATGGAATTTAAAGTGCTGCACAGCTCTACAATTTAATATTGTATGTAATTAAAAATAAAGCTGAATAAAATATGTAATTATATATTTTACTAACATTTGTTTTCATATTTTAAGCATTGTTAAGTATTTTACCATTAACTCTATTATTTTTGGAGGGAGCAAAATTATATAATGGATAATGACTTACATCTTAAAGATTTTTCTCAATTCACTCTTTTAAGCAGGCATGTTACTGTTATAGCAGCAGTCTTAACTCTAATCATATAGTTGTGACAGAAGAGCTAAACTCTGGCAGCACTATTATTGGGTTCATTTGTAACTATATATCTGTATAACTGCCAAAAGTACTGCAACAATTCTCATACATATAGAAGAATTAAAATTGCTGAACCAATTGCAGGATTTAAAATCTAGTTCTGCTGGGGTGTACTTTTTGCCTTACACACCTTTCGATGGCTGTCAGCACAAACCATGGGAAGATCTCTTATTTAAAATGTAGAAATGCAATGGTATCCATGAAACTTTTAGCATAGGAGCATTAAACTAGACAATCATGCTTCTCAGTAGGAATATACACAGTTAGATCCACATTCTCCAAGTTACTAAACATTTAGCAATGTTAGTAAGCTATATATGGGTAGAAGATTCAAGTGCTCAAATTTTGAATAACCAGTGTTACTTCTGCATATCAGATGCAAGCATTTTGGTAGAAACCATTAATTTCAACATTGTTTTCTCATACTACACTACATATCATTAAAACAAATCTGCAGAGAATGTGAAAGCAATTAGAGATTAGTGAATTTCAGCATCAAAACTCAGAGAACATTCTTTTAATTGCAATGTTTCTTAACTAATCAGTTTTTTTTTTCATTTTGGGGTGTTGTTTCTTAAAAATAGTCCTTGAAGTACAATCACAATTAGGACCAGAATTGTGGTCGCTAAGAGATGCGACAATAGTGAGGTGTCACATGATAGCACCTCTTAGCAACCAAAATCCCAGCAATCCCCATTGTTGTCTTAAGCAAATTTTACCAGTCATTAGCTGAGGGTCCATCTCTAAGTCATTCCAAGAGATAAGGGACTGACTGAAACCACTCCTACCTTCCTATCTCCCAATCTCTGCCTTTTGGGGTGACCTGCACCCTTGCCTTGGAGAACGACAAACAGCCCCAGAACCTCTGAGGCTGCTTGCCATGCCCTGGGGGAAGCTGCAGCCAATTTACCAGTTCTAGTCACCCTCACCTCCCTGCACTTTGAGACCTCCTGCCACTCTGCATTCAACCACCCCAGCTTTGTCGCAAGCTTCTTACTCCTGCAGCTGCTGAAGTTTGCCCAGCCTGAGAGATGGGGGGGGGATGAAGGGATGGAGGAAAGAAGGAAGGAAGGAAGGAAGGGAGGGAGGAAGGGAGAGAGGAAGGAAGGAAGGAAGGAAGGAAGGAAGGAAGGAAGGAAGGAAGGAAGGAAGGAAGGAAGGAAGGAAAAGAGGGAGGGAGGGAAGGAAGGAAAGAAAGAGGAAAAGAAGGAAGGAAGGAAAGAAAGAAAGAGTGAAAGAAAGAGGGAAGGAAGGAAGGAAGGAAGGAAGGAAGGAAGGAAGGAAGGAAGGGAGGAAGGAAGGAAGGAAGGAAGGAAGGAAGGAAGGAAGGGCTGGCTTCCAGGGGCCATAGAACACCAAAACATCGCTTTGTGCCATATGGAGCTAACTTTGTCTGTAAAAGATATGAGGGGGGAGCCAAAATCACTTTTTTATTTCCTTTTTTGAAACTCAAATCCAGTCCCAACTCTTCTTTTGCAAGGAGCTCCTATGTGGAGCTGAGGCTAGCTTTGCACTCCTGTAGGGATCTGGGGCTAGCTTTGTACTGTGGGGCCTGGAATAAGGACCGGGGAACAAGAGGGAGCAAAGGGGAGTTTTGGTGTACTCTTGCTTAGGGAGAGGTTGCTTTGTGCTTTTTTTTCCTTTTTCACTGCATGAAGCCAATCCCATGGCCCAGTAGCCAGGCTTAGGACACTTCATCAGTGGTACGAGCAAGATGGTGGCAACAGTCAGTTACAGTGGCAAAACACAGGGAGGAAGCCAGTGGTGGGATTCCAAAATTTCTACTACTGGTTTTGTAGGCGTGGCTTATTTGGTGGGTGTGGCCTTGGTGGTCATGTGATTGGGTAGGCGTGGCTTGGTGGTCATGTGGCTGAGTGGGCGTGCTGGGTGGTCATATGACTGGGTGGGAGTGGCCAACTTGACATCACTCATGTCAAGGGGTGCCTTGCCTGGCCTCTCCTCGCCTCAGAGATACAATTTCCCTCTCTATATATTTACTACTACTGAACATCTAAAATACACTATTTAATCCTATGTATATATGCCATATGTGTACATACATATTAAATGGTATAGTGTGTGTATAGGCACACAAAAAGGTACACTATCTACTATATATACTGTGTGTATGTACACACACACGCACACACAAAGCTCTTCTAAAACTATATACATTCAACCTCACTGCATTTGGAAAAACACACCCTGAGTCCACTTTCTGCCACACATTTACACTCACTTTCTGCCACACATTTAACTATAACTTCTGTACATTAGAACATTGCACACACCTTCGGATTTACTTCCCTAGCCTGCATATGACCGTTAGACCCAGGAGATGTGATGGATTGAGTAAAATATGGTGAAACTCACTTAACAACGCTCTTGCTTAGCAACCAAAATTTTGGGCTCAATTGTGATCATGAGTGAAGGTCTATCTCTGCTTCCTCTGCATGGCAGCCTTGTCCTAATAAACTCCTCTGCCAATTTTCCTCTCTGTTAGAGGCACTGTAAGGTCTGGCAGTACGCTTAAGCCAAAAATGAACCAAACCAAAGACTTAAACGGAGGCTTGCAAATCAAAGAAAGCAGACTTTTATTCTTTGATTAAAGTTAAAGCTCTGGGAAGATGTTCCTAGCACATCACAATAGATATGGGAGGAAAATTCTACAAAATACAGAAAAATGCCCTGTACCTTTAAGATTCTTAGAAGTGGAGCAATTGCAATGTAAAACTCTCTAACTTAGATTTACATCTTTCCTGCAAAAGACAAATCTCTCCCTATCTCTTCTTCTATTGTCCATCTAATTGATCACAATTGACCACTTAAGGAGGCTATTAACAGCATACTTCAAAGGTGTGGAATGGATGTTTTTACATTCCCAAAGAGGTACATTTCATTCCCATGGGGTGAAATGTATCAATCCAGGAAAACAGATGGATTCAGATTGATTTATATGGGACAATCATGTGTCTTACTGTAACTGATTGCAGGCATGTGTTTATAATTGTTTTACAACAAGTAAAAAGTTAAGGAAATCTTTTTTACAACAGCGAGATAACAAATGCCTATAGAGTAGCTCTCTACTTAATGCTATAATATATTTTACTATAGTTCTTTATTTATTAATGTCCCCTTCAGCATCAAAATAATCCAGATTCCAGATGATATAAGGTCTCCTGCTGGAGCAGGGGATTGGATTACATGGCCTCCAATGTTCCTTCTAACTCTGCTGTTCTATGATTCTGTAAGGATCTCCTGCTGAAGGAGGGGGTTGAACTAGAACAGGGGTCTTCAAACTTGACAGCTTTAAGACTTGTGAACTTCAACTCCCAGAATTCCTCCTCCAATCACGTTAGCTCAGGAATTCTGGGAGTTGAAATCTACAAGTCTTAAACTTGCAAACTTTGAAAACCCTTGGACTAGAAGAAGATCCCTTCCAGCCCTAGATTCCTGTCCTATTTCAAAGAGTCTTCTGAAGCTAGGGTTTGTGTCCTTCCTTCCTCTCCTTTTTCCCCCCTCTCCTTCCTGCTCTTTCTTTCTCTCCCTTCCTTTGTCTATCCCTTTCTCTTTCTTTCTCCCTTTTTTTTCTTTCCCTTTTATTTCTTTTCTTCTTGTCTCTTCCCATCTCTCTCTCTCTTTCTCTTTCTCTCCTTCCCTCTCTCCTTCGAAAGCTAGGAGAGGAGACCCACCTCAAACAAACACACACACACAAACTTTCAAGCACCCGGCAGCATAGCTCCTTATGAGGGTTCTTCCTGACCAGTCTCCTGTCCTGCATTTCCTGGAAAAGCTGACAGGCAAGGCTTCCAGATCCAACAAAGGGGCCGCCCCTTTGAGACTTCCAAAGGCTTCCCCCCTGCTTTCGGGGAAAGGAAAGGGCTGAGAACTTCAACACATGTGTTGAAGCCTTGTGCCCCCTCCCACCCCGCTAGCAGCTCTGGGCTAGGGAGCGGTACCTGAAATGTTACCTTGCTCCTGCAGCTGGTGGCAGAGGTAAAGGCAAGACAGCCAGGTCAGAGCTGTCACCATTCGGCTCCCTGCCAGCCCACATCTCATCCCCTGCCCGGATTCTCCAGCAGCTTCTGGGGCTTGCCTGCCGGGAGGCACGAGGACCAGGAAGCATGAGGCTATTCTGCCTGCATCGCCCAGGGCAGCCGCCCCTCCTTCGCCGAACAAGCGTTTTGGCAGTTGTTGACGGGGGAGCTTCATTTGCTCAACTTCTACCTATCCCACCATTAGGCACCACAAAAAAAGGAGGAGGTTAATACGGCTGACAAGAAACAAGAGCAGTGAGGAAGATGCGAGAAGTGAAGCCAAGTCCACACTCCCACACAAAGCCCCTCACCTGCTGCACGTGCTCGGCCCCGCCTCCCACTCCCCTGCTTTACTCCTGCTAACTGTTTCCTTGGTTTCCCTATCTTTTTTCCACACAAACTTTCCCCACGTGACCCCACCAGCGAGCTGTTTAGTTACAGCCTCTTTGGGCAATGAGGAGTATCAAAAGGTAGAAAAAGGTTGCCACGCTCACCCTTTCTCCTAGCGCTCACCCACACCTGCGAGCACCTATTGCCT
Source organism: Notechis scutatus (assembly GCF_049901735.1). Lineage (NCBI taxonomy): Eukaryota > Metazoa > Chordata > Lepidosauria > Squamata > Elapidae > Notechis > Notechis scutatus. Next base: position 150,938,328 of record NC_142009.1, on the reverse strand, counting down.
AGTCCCATTAGCCCACTGTTCTTCTTAAAGCTGAGCAATCCTACTCTTCCGTGAAACACATGCAACCCTCGCTGCCAGGCCGCATCTCATCCCCTGCCTGGATTCTCCAGCAGCTGCTGGGTCTTGCCTGCCGGGGGGATGACCAGGAAGCACGAGGCTATTCTGCCTGCATTGCCTCTCGGCCAGCTGTCCCTCCCTCGCCAGGCCAAGTGTTTTGGCAGAGTGCGGGCCGCCGCTCAAAGAGGTCCATGGGCTAGAAGGTGTGGCCGATGGCGGGGAAGATCTGCGCTGGCAAGGCTTGACTGCCTTTCGGGTGCTGCTCTGGGCTGCTGCCTGCTCGACCACATCAGCCCACGACAAGGGGACAAGCCACTTCCAGGCCGGTGGATGGGCAAGCAGATGACCCTCAGGGGAGGCATTTTCTCTCAGGCCTCCCACATGGAAGGCCCCACAGAAGCTGAAGCTTGGCCGAAAGGCAGCCTTGCCTCGTCATGCCCCCCCAGGCAGCCCTTTGACTGATCGCAGCAAACCCGCTGTGGATTTTCCTTCTCTGCCATCAGCATTAGGGCTCGATCACAGAATTTTCATAGCAGCTACCTACACTTGCCCAAAGCACACAGATCAACGGGCGGGAGAGGAAGAGGCAATGCGGGCAGCATAGCGTCATGCTCCCTGGTTGTCAGCTGAGTCCAGGAACAGTTGGGGGGTCCTGCCAAGATCCGGGAATGGGGGTGGGCTAACGCAACTCACAGGCTTACCTGTGAGCAGGCAGATCAGGGCTGCTGAGTTGGGGCGCAGGCACCATGTGGGGAAGTCAGGTTAGGCAAGCCACGAGGGCCCAGCGTGCCACATAGGAAGGGAGGAGTGACTGGGCAGGGCAAGTGGTGGGCAGGCGAGCTGCACGAGCGAGCATTGGGTGGGCGGGGCAACTGAACAACCGGAGACTGGGGGACTGGTTTGGGGGCGTGGCCAGCCAGAAGTCACTACCAGTTCCGCGACCCACGCCAAATTCTTCCTACCGGGTCGCCAGAACCAATGAAAACCGGCTGAATATCACCTCTGGAGGAAGCAGTCCAAAAGAGATCTATGTGGCTGGGAAGAGTTGATTATATGGTTGTAGGGGCATTGCACGGCTATAACTTTAGGCACAGATCATAAGTCACTGTAACTTGAAATGGTCGCTGAATGGTCAAAAATTGAGGACTACTGTATGTCATTTTAACAGATTATAATTTTAATGCTAAATGAAGTTTCAGAAGCAGTATAGAGGAGAAAAGGAAGGAGAACACAAATTATATGAAACTGGTCACAGCCTTCTACATGTCAAGAAAGAATTGAGGTCTAGACATAATCACCTTATTGAATCATTTAAAAAATTGAAATTTCAAGAACAAAGCTGAGGCATACTCTGTATGTTTTTGGTAGAATGAGGTTCCCAAAAAGGAGCACAAAATCTGAGATGACCTGCCTTTTATCTACATCTACATCAGCACAAAACCTCTCAAATATCCTTCATAATTTACATAAAGCAACTCCAAATATTTGTAAAAATCACTTTTCCCAAAAGAGCTAATTTACTCAAATGCTTCTTAACAATTGTTTCATAAAATGTAATACTATAGGATTTTTCAAGTTTTCAATAAGTTGATGCATGCTTTAAAAGTAATTGCTGCCTCATTTGAAACATCATGCTTTAGTAATCTAAATTTTACCAGGATCTTTGATGCTATCATATGTGTCTTTTGACATGTAAAGATCATGGTATTCTACACTGGTTTTGATCAACGAGGGTGTATATAGCACTAATGTGACCTTCAGTATAACAGTGAGGCAGGTTTACAATTATCTGGATAGGTAATATGACAAAATCCTTTTGTTATAAAAACAGAATGTAAAATATAGCACCAGATCCACTAACAAAAACTTGAAAAACAAAAACCTGCAGTACTTTAAAAGACCTCAATTTATTGCCTTGACCTTGCTAGCTGATGCAAAATCAGGAAATGAACCAGCAATGGAAATAAACCTTTCATTCTATACAGCTGACTAAAATGTATTGTGAAATTACATTGTGGAAAAGCAGTTCTGTGCTAAGCAATTTTCAAAAAAAAGAAAAAAGAAAGAAAGAAAAGGACATAGAGAACATGCTTTCAAGAATCTTTTAAATTTGGATGCTTGTTGATAATAAAATTCCCAAATGCCTCAGATTTTTAACTATGTTTAACAATCAGGCACTTAACTGTTGCTGCAAAACGTTAAAAGTATTTCTACCACTCTCCTCTGAGAAATCCTGCTATGCTTAATTAGTTAAGACTTTTTTTCCCTTTCAGTAATTGCTCCTTATTGAAAATGAGCTGTTTGCTGATTTTAAAGAACTCAGGAGGTAATATACTTCTACATTACCACCTGAGTTCTTTAAAATCAGTAAACAGCTTCTTTTCTCTGTAAAAGCGAGTTATCTACATGAGCGTTTCATTATGAATATATGAATTTATTAATAAACAATGAATAGTAGGAATGATAGCTTTATTATTATGGTCAATGACTAGAATTAAATCCAGCTTTTTAAAAGGATAAAAATAAATGGATCAATAAAATAAAGAGGACATTTTTAAAAAAAAATCTACAATAAGAATTAATTTTGGTTAAATTACTATTAAACAACATCAATTACTAAAACAATAAAATAAAATATTGAAATTAAGTGATGATTAAAAATGAAAATGACTTAGAAGTGATAATTTTAATAAGATAAACATATATAAATTAATATAACTTGGTTAGTTGTCGCTGTACTTAATTTAGCAAAAGGTATTTTGCTAAGATAGATATACCAGGAATTGGGTATATCTAATCTAATGAAAAGAAGGACTAGGATCAGTGGTAGGATTCAAATTTTTTTACTACTGGTTCTGTGGGCGTGGCTTGGTGGGCGTGGCAGGGGAAGGATACTGTAATATTTCCAGTCTGAGATGGTACTTGCCAGTTCTCCAAACTATTCAAAATTTCCGCTACCGGTTCTCCAGAACTGGTCAGAACCTGCTGAATACCACCTCTGATTAGGATATGATAAAAGACATGATAATAGTGTTCCAATATCTGAGGGGCTCCGACAAAGACAAGGGGAGTCAAACTATTTTCCAAAGCACCAAAAGGATGGAAAATAACTAAGGAGAAAAGAAACCTAGAGCTAGGGAGAAATTTCCTATTGGTGACCACAATCAACCAACGGAAACAGCTTGCATTCAGAAGTTATGGGTGCTCCATCACTGGATGCTTTCAAAAAGAGACCAGACAATCATTTATCTGGAATGATATAGAATCTCCTGATCGAGCAAGAGATTGGACTTGATGACTTCCAAGGTCTCTTCCAACTCTATTATTCTATGTTCTCTATATTTCTAAGTTGGGTTAATACAGAGAAGATCCCATGATTTAGCCCTAAAATATTTGCAAGATATTTAACCACTGCTTAAGTTATAGATTTTTGAAGTAAAGTTTAGGTCCTTTGATAAATTTCAGTCAAAAACCCACTTTTTTAACTTCCAATAGAGCTTTCTCATAACCAATCAACACCCACATATTGTGTAGAAAACCAGTGGTCATAGACTGAATTTTATTGAAATCAACCATGAGACTAATGTGAGACAATCTGGCTGCAGGCATGTGTGACCCCATGGATAGCCAAGGCTGATTTGATATTAATTAGGAATATACTGATTATGTTGTATAGTGAAATCAATACTGGTGTGCATGTTCACTACAAAAGAAACAAACAAAATTGTGCACTCATCACTCCCAACGTAACTAGACTGATTCTAAAACTAGAACATTTAGAATGTTCTAAATATTAATCAATCACACTTATAATAAGTAGCTTAAATGAAAAGTACTGAATAATTATTCTATTATTGGTGGAATTTCAAAATGCCCTTAAGAAGCAGCAATGGTCAATGATTGATTGACATACAAGGAAATATGCCCATGTTATTCCAATTCCTAATTTCAAAACAGTAAACAATGATACCCAGGATTGCTTATGAATATCTCGCTTTACACATGAGTTCTCCCTGACTCTGCCCATAGAAACAAAATGTGGTGATATTACATTTTGAGGAGTTTAGTGACATATTTTGATTTCTGTTTCATATTAAGAGCCTCGGTGGCGCAGTGGTTGGAGTGCAGTACTGCAGGCTACCTCTGTTGGCAGCTGTCTGCCTGCAATTTGGCAGATCGAATCTCACCAGGCTCAAGGTTGACTCAGCCTTCCATCCTTCCGAGGTGGGTAAAATGAGGACCCAAATTGCTGGGGGCAATAGGCTGACTCTGTAAACCACTTAAAGAGGGCTGTAAAGCACTATAAAGCAGTATATAATTCTAAGTGCTATTGCTATTGCTATTTTAGAAGTTTAGAGTTCATTCTGGCTTATGTTGCCTCTGATTATTTTACAGTCTTGCTTGATGAACAAACAAAAGTGGGAAACCAGGATCTTCAAACAGCTGTAGAAAATCTGTGAGATATCAGGGAAATGGGCTACATATAAATTTAATAAATAAAAATAAGTAAATAAAAAGCCTCAATATTTTAATTGGTGCTAGCTTATCCATATAATTCCCAGAATCCTGTCAGTTTGCATGATAAACAGATGCACCATCCAGTCAAGGTCAGATCCTGCAGTTTTGTTACCATGGAAGCAGGGTTATAAAGTTTTGGTGCCAGATTTTAATATAAATCCTAGTGTTGCCCTTTGAGATTTGACACAGACTTAAGTTCTGTGTAACCCAGCCATTTGGGGTCTCTGCACGGTTGTTTTCTGGGACTTCCAACAGCTGAAAAGAGATGTGTCATCATCTTGCTTGGTATGTTATGCTTTTGTGCTTCTGTTTCAATCTGACTGCTCAAGTTAATAATAAAGCTTAAAACCTCCTTACTTCCTGGTGCGCTCATTGTCTCTGGATCCTCAAAGAACCAATTGTCTGGCACCTGGCCACTGCTTGACACTTGGCAGTACACAAAAGGATGGATGTTAAAACAAGAAACAAAAGAGGTGGCCCTGATTTTCCTTTTCTCAATAGAGACAATATACTTTATTGATTAGTCAATGGATCATATCAAACATGAGCACCAGCCACATCAAAATACAATAAAATTTAAAATATAGAGGAGTAAGATGAAATAGCTATGGTGAGATAAAATGGAATAAAGTGGGTAAGTAAAGAGTAAGATAAAATAGTAGAAGGTAAAGCAGAAGTAAACTTTATCAAGTTGACTGATTGTATCAAATATATAGAATGATACAAAAATGCAAATAGATAAGAAGAAAACAAAAATTCATAATAGACTGTCACCTCCAAGCTGATCAAGGTATTCTGTCCTCTTTGAGATGGCCTTTGAAATTAAAAATCTTACTGAGGATGTATAGGTTCATTCTCTGCAATAAGTAAGACTATTTCTCCCAGGTACCTCAGTATTTTTTAGTTTTTAAATAATGGTCTAAGTAAGTAATACTTTCTGGAGAGTACAATTTAAAGTCAATATGTCCAGGATCTTCAATGGCTGCTGTTCCACAAATGTACAATCTTTCTTCAATTGGGACTCCATGAAACCTTCCATGACTTACCATGGAGTCCAGTTGTTCAAATCTAGCTCTAGAAAAAGCTCTTCTGACAAGTTGAGGCATGTAAGTTGTTAAATATTTTTTTCTAACTGGAAGGCTGGTTTGTTTTAAGCCAGCCACTTCAGAGGCTTGACACATTTAAGTGCTGCAATATCATCTTAGGCAGCCTCATCAATAACTCTTTGTTCGAAAGCTCCCTTGACCTTTAGATCCAATTGGACTGGGCACTGGAAGGAGAATCCATATTGAGAAATAACATTTGAAAATTGGGTAGCCCAGGTGTGAGGTTGCTTGTTGTGAACCTGCTCTTTAAAGCACAGCTCGGGTAAGTCTATCTGGGTCCATGGGTAGTGTCTTCAGTCAGTAATTAAATACTTCAGTTACTAAATGGCTTTGTATTAGGGGGTAGGCTCAACTCTACCCTTACTGCTGGGGCTGATGTAGATTTATCCTTCTCCAAGATACATGTCAGAAAAATACACTGTATTTGTTTCAGTAAGAGAACATTTATATATCCTCAAAATTCTGTGCCCTATGTAATCTTTGGGAGTTTTGCTGTATTCTGTGCCATATGTGATCTTTGGGACTATTTTATATATCTTTATGATTGGAATTAGAGAATCTGGGTAACTAGGGTTGGTAAACTTCCTTATGGCATTTGTATAGACAGTAGCCCTTAAAGACTTCTTCTTAAAATATGGGAGCCAGGAGCCTGTTTTTTGTGAAATGCAAAATTGCAAAATAGATAGGACTTGACTTGATTTATAAAATCCCTACCCAGGCTCCGATTATACCTAATCCACTTCTTACCAAAAACAATTACCTTAGTTCTGGATGTATTGATGTTCAGGTAGTTGAGTGCCTAGTATATTCTGAACCTGTGCAGCAGTCTTCTCATCCCTACCTGGGTTTATGACATCAATACCATGTCATCTGCATAAAGCAGAATGTCCACATGTTTATTTTTAACTCGAAGCATATGCATATTGGTGGAGTGAAAGGACTTTGGGATGTCCTGTTGATCATTTTGTGGGTCCTCTAGTCCACTACAAATTGGGGAAATCAACAATTGTATAATATTCTTTCGATGTGGAGGCAGGTAAAGGGGTATCCAGGGAGAATTTGCATTCCCATGATGTCCTGCAACTGAGTTCCAGAAAAAGGCTGGGTTTGGGTTTTTGGCTACTAACTCTAAATTTAAGCAGAGAGAGGACAAATGATGAATCTTGCATTTAATGGTTTCCTTGTACTCTTGTCTGAGCACTAGCATGGCAACATGATCATTATTTGACATATAGGACTGTGCTGCATGTATAGCTAGCCTTAAATCTTTTTCTCGGGGAGTGGCACTCTGAGTGAAACCAATGAGGGCCTTATATTTGGGACCTTCTAGGAGAGGCCTATGCAGTTATGACTTTTCTTAGTTCTGCATTTAGGTTTTCATAAGCTGTAAATAGAGAGATGACATCTGTACAAGGTAAAGTAACTATGTTTACCAGAACTTGATCACATTTTATGTATTTGGTCAAAGTTCTCACATCCGCTCTGGCCCATTTTATCCTCTATCCCCCACTGCCACTTGCACAACATCTGCCCAAACACTTTAATGAAAATTTCCTGTGGAAAGCCAAATGGGTCCCTGAATGCCCAGTCATAGGAAGATATATATAGGCTTTGAACCACTACATTAGCAGTGGATAATCCCAAATACGATTCACACTTCACACGATTCACACTTCACACGGCATCTGCCGGAACTCTCTGTATAAATAAGCAAATAAGTTTCTCTTTCACTTTAGAGCTGAGCACAGAACAGAGATAAACCACACCCAGATTCTCTCTTTAAATTTCAGCCCTCAATTTAGCTCTCATTGGCTGACCTTGTTACTAAGCTCTATTCCAGTTCATGAATATACTCTGACAGAAAGCTTCTGAAATGCAGATTACTTTGTAAAATAGCATTACCACTCTATTCTTTTTCAAAGTTTGAGACAGATTCTAAGAAATCACTTCTCTCTAGAGAAAATGGTATTGCGGAGGTGATAAACTATCCATGAAAATGTATTAATTTATAGTTATACCTTTATGGGGTATATACTAGAAAGGTGTAGATAGATAGACAAATCTGACTGCTACCAGCCTGGACCAAAATTAATATATAAGCACAGCAATTTGGAAACAAATATAATAATACAGCTAACGTGTTTAAACTATCATTGTTGTACTGATATAGCAACTTTTCCCAATGTAATAATTATGAAACACAAACTTGTTCAAGTGTGGAGTCAGAAGTCACAACAACAACCATCCAGTCAAAGCTTTTGCAATGTGCAGAAAAACCAATTATACCAACTTTTCTTACAAAGGCATAGAAATGGAGAATCCATTGTCAGTTATTGAAGCATTGGATTCCCACAGCTATACAGATCTTACCAGCAAGAAGTTTTTCTTTATGTTTAAATGAAATCTAGGTAGTTGCAACTTATACCTGTCATTTCTACTTTTATTTTCCCTTATTATATCTGAACTTAACTATTGTGTTTCCATTCAGTCTTCTTTTTTCACTAAATGTCCCTTTCAAAAAATAGCATTCACCTACATAAAACAAAATATAAGCCTATTATTTAAAAAAGCCCTTTATATTCATATTTTATTTTCTTAATAAGAATTAAAAATAATTCAAACAAATATTTTGTCAAGAATGAATCTCATTATTCATTATTCTTTCTAAAAGATCCATTATTTTAATACTGCAAAGTTTTACTGGGGTAAAAAATTCTGAGTGATGAGGGTAGACAGACTTACTATTTTAAAAGTATGAGATAATTTAAAGTCCTTTTGAGCCTTACAATCCAAACCAACTCAGTTTTCTTTATTAAAAAGTCTTTTATTTCTCCAATGCTTCAATACTGGTAACTGACAATAAATTAATACATTTCCATTTTGGTCGTTCATTGTTGGCTAGGTAATGCAAAAGAAGAATTATACTGTATATTTCCCCTCCTTTGCAGAAATTCTTTTGTTTCCTTGATTATTTTGGTTGATATATAAATGTCCTCACATTTATAGACTGTGGGTTTTTTTTTAATTTAATGAACAACATTTTTGGAAGAAATTGGATACACAATAAATACAGCCCAGCTTTACACAGCTGAATGGAGTTTAACCTGAACTATTCATTGCAATACGGCAATTATCTTTTATATCTGCCTTTTAAAAAACCTGATATTTGTTCCTACTGAGATCTGAATTGTTTCTTAGTTTTATAATTATTTATAAAATTATTTATAACTAATAATTCCTATTTTTCCCATATAGGCTACAATTTAAAATAATTCCTCTCAGTGTTTATGTAGTAAAAATATTTTCCAACACTGAATTGTATGTATGTATATTCACTGGAAAATACAGTATAACGTACATCTCTTATATGTTATGTTTTGACCAAGTTTCAGCTATTCAGATGTTCATTGCTTTCCCAGTTTCAAATTATGAAACATAAACTATCAAAGCTTTTTTTCTTGCTTGCTTGCTTTCCTTGGTCTTTTCATGCACATTCTGGAAACAAAAAGATAGCTTACAAATCAATATTTTCATTTCATCAAGTGCACTGTGCTTCTACAAATCACAATCTGGCATGGCACACCTGTGTCTAATGTGATTCTCTTAGTGTTTAAGGCAATAAAAACATGCAGGTAGGACTAGATTAGTAATGGGTCAACTATAGAATCTTTCAATTACAGGTTTCTGGTTCAGATTCAATTCAGGTAAGTAATTACAAAGTGCTTACCATTTGGCAGCCTATGTGAAATTAATTGATGGGTTCAGTACAGAGTTTAAGTCGTAATTTTCCACTACACATTAAACTAACAGCATGGCTAGCATTAATTGATGCCCATTGTTGTGATTTTATAGACCAAATATTTAAAGAACTTAAACAGTAAATTAAACTTTAATATTCCAAATTTTAGCAGTAGAATAGCAAAAGCTTTATCAGATTGTTCACTTTCAAAGCAGAATATTTAAACTGCCTGATGTCTCCCAAAAGGGTGGTAATAGTAAGGAATTAATTTCCTCATTAAATATATCAATCATTAGTTATACTATGCCACAAATTAGAATTTCTATGGATTAATGTATTGTTTCCATCCATAGCATATTAAATGTGGTCCAGTCATCTAAATCACCTTTGTAGGTGATTAGAAAGACACTAAATTTGTTTATATGAATATATTCAAATAAATGCACAGCAAATCTGATATTGTGAGATTTTAGTGTAATATTTTTTAAAAAAATAGGAACAGCAATTTAGATATTAAGAATTAAAATCCCACTTGCAAAACAGCAGACAAATGTAGGAAGAAATTGTTGCTTGTTCCTATTTCTCTAGCAAAATTTGGAGGATGGGGAGAATCCTTCCCAATGTAGGCAAATTGGAGATATTACATTTAAATCAGCTTTTTAATTTAATTAAATTATACAGGTATTGAAGGGTACATGTATAATGTATAATTAATTAAATTATACAGGCATTGAAGGGTACAATGGATTGAAAGGTTTCAAGACCCAAAAGATTTTTAGGCATGCCTTGGTTTGCTGCTTTTCATGCTAAGAGAGTATTAATAGAACCATAACTTGCTCTGCTTCAAGAACACAGGAAAGTTGAAAATTTGTATCAGTTCACATATTGCTCAAAGTCATTATTCTTTATCATGATTTCTTGACTAGTTATGCACAAGTTTGCATGTGACATTAAAGCACAATCATTTAGAGTAAGGGTCTTCAAACTTGGCAAGTTTAAGACTTGTGGACTTCAACTCCCAGAATTCCTGAGCTAACATGACTGGAGGAGGAATTCTGGGAGTTGAAGTCCACAAGTCTTAAAGCTGTCAAGTTTGAAGACCCCTGATTTAGAGCATGGTTGTTCAACCTTTAGACTTGCTTGGGCTGTATTGAATAAAGAGGAATTGTCTTGAGTCACATATAAATATATAATATAAATGTAAATAAATCAGATGATAATGTTAAAAGTTTCTGAACTTGTGGGGCTGCATTACTAGCTGTCCAAAGTTGCATATAGCCTGTGAGCCAAGGGCTGAACATGTCAAATTTATATATTACCAGCTCTCAAGGTAGAAAATCTCCTTTCATTTTATTCCAAGAATAATAAACTCAAAGAAGCAGGTTGAAAAGATAGAGGAATAGAGATTGGCACATCACTAGGCTAAATGTGAATTTGATAGATCTCATTAATCTTGACTAAATGTTAACAGCTTCCCCTACTTTTGAGTTCTATATGAGTTGGATTCCAACTCTCAGAATTTCAGGTCAATGAAGCTAAAGGCTTAGAATCTTTGTAAAATTGGAAAAGCAAGTAATTGAGAAGATTTAGATTCAAAAGGGTATTTTAATTACCCATTTTTATTTCTGTCAACTAGTTGAGAATACAGTATATTTAGAAAAATAGCCATATAAACACTAATCATTTGTGAAATAAATTGAATCATATTTTCATGTTTCCTCTGATTCTTTTCATGATACATTTGTACAAACTCAGCACCCATTCCTCAAGGACAAACGCCATATTACAAACCATTAATTAATTCTGAAGCTGTTAATAAGTCCCAGGTCAATTGCAAACGCACATATCACATTTCACATATATACACAGTGATTTTAATTGTACTGAATAAGCAAGTCAGTTTCTAAAACTCTTTTATTTTACTACTAGATGTTTTAGAATTGGTGTTTCTGTTCACACATTCCAATATATGTCTGTCCTATTCTTAGTCTGTAGAAATAACTCAAGCAACATATCCAGAAGTAGGCAAAGAGCAGTTGCGTTTTGCCACATGCTTACTTATTTTGCATCTTCAGTCATCCAGCACAGGGTGAAATATTTAATGGAAGATTAAAAGTTGTGTGTGTGTGCACGTAGATAGATGATAGATAGATAGATAGATAGATAGATAGATAGATAGATAGATAGATAGATAGATAGATAGATAGATAGATAGATAGATAGATAAAAATATCCAACTATTTTGTTATTTTCTTTCAGAGATAACAGAGTATAAAACTTACCTAGACTTTGACTAACTCTGACCTCTTCAAGCTTTAAAAAGCTAAATGTTGTTTCTTTTTTTCCTAATTTTATCACCATGGAGATTTTAAACAGCTATACTGACCTATGTTTTTAAACTTTGTCAAGCGTAATATGGTAATGATTCCCACAAACCTATATCACACTTAGTTCCTACTTAAAACCTACCTAATGCATCAAAATCTTCATAACATTCTTTCATTATCAACCTGCAATTCTAAGTGGGGGAAAGCATCCCATGAGAAGCACTGGAAGGCATGCCAGTTATTAGCACAATTTAAGCTACATGTCTATTTGCACGCTATTTGCACTAAGCAACTGCAAATGTTAGAAAATTAATCACTCATTGTTTTCTACCTTCCCTCTCTATTACTCTTTTGAAAGAGCATTGTGAAAGCTTTACAGTAGTGAGAAAGTCCATACTATTGCATGGATATGAGCCCAGGGTTACAATTCAAACAATAAACTTATGGTTACAGAAATCCCTGAGAGTCAGCTCATTTGGCTAGGCAGTATCTAAAAACCAACAACATATTTCCTTATACATCAGCTCTCATTATACCCAGAATTCTTCTTCTGCTTCTAAGTTACTGCATGTTTATCCATGGAATAATATATTGATCGTTAATGTAAAAAAGGCTGGTAATGTAGTTTTTAATATTTCGTATTCTATATCCTACCAATCACACTATCAAAGAATTTTGAGTCCTCTAGATAAGAGCAAAGAATACATTCCTTTAAAAAAAAATACTTTATATATGTGTGTGTGTGTGTGTGTAGGTCTAGGTGTGTTCAGGTCTTTTCCTGTGTAAGATTAAGAGTATCTTGGCGACGTTTCGGTGAGGTCCATGATACAAAACTCACAAGGCCATCACACAGCCCATTATACCAACGTCAACTCCATCAACCAATCAAGAGGTAGCAGCACAGCCAACCAGCCCAGCACACCAGCCCCCACCACCAGTATTTATAGAGAGACGGCAGCTCCAATCACACACTGCTTCTGGGTCCCACCAGGTGTATTTCCCTCAGGGATGGGACCCGCAGCATTCCCTGCCTCCCTGCTCTAATGGATTGGGTAGATGTGATTGGCAAGAGATGTTCCCTCAGATAACCTGGTCCCAAGCCATGAAAGGCTTTAAAGGTGACAACCAGCACTTTAGGTGAGAAGGTAACAGCATTCCATGTTTGACCATACTCTTTGAGCTGCAACATGTCATGCTAGTGACACAACCGTGGAAATGACTTTGGATAGTGCTAATTCAATGGTTTAAAGAAATGGAGGTGAGCACGGCCTCCATAAAGTCAGCTATGATTAGTAGAGTAAAATCCAGAGGGATGCCTTTCCCTTTTACTTTTTTTTTTCTGGCTCACTTCCTCTTTCTTGAAACATCATAATTCAATCTTTTAAACATGCATATTTCAAAAATCTTCTTTGTACACCGGGATGCCGAAGGTTTAATCTTTGGCATCTCCAGGTATAACTATAAAACTCCTGCCTGCCAATCACTATTGATGATGCTGGACTAAATGAGAAACTGAAAGGCAATTTTATATATTTCTGTGACTGCTGAGTAACCGTTCTAAAAACTGTATTGTGCAGATTTATTTAGCTGTAGTTTTTGAATACAACCATACTCCAAAATGATTCCAGGCATTTTATGACATCCACATCAAAATACCCCAAAAAGACATATATTATATTGTCACTTACTGATAAAATTCTCACCCCATTTCAGGGTCTGCAGTCCAAGCAACAATTACACTTTAAAAGCGCTATGAAAGATCAGCAAAGTGGGTCCCAGGTACCTAGACAGTGCAGCAATGAGAGAAAAGCCTATGCCGAAAGGCCCAACCCTAAATCAGAGTCTTCTTGACAGATGTTGTCAACAAGACCCAAATATAAATATCATCTGAACGTGATCTTGGTTTTCACCTGTTTACTGGGATGGCATTCTAAATCTTCAGCGTGGGATATAGAAAGGCTGTACAGCACAGTCTTAGATTTACTCCTTTATCCTTCTGATGGTAATAATATTCCAGTGCCGATGCAGATGCACAGGTGCCTTTCCCTTCAGGTGACACTTATTGGCTACAACCATGTTGTTGCTCTTGCACTGATAAGAAAGCAAGGCATCAGCTGCCTAAGGGTACCAACTTTGATTTATACCTTTGCATATAAATTAAGTTTTAAGTCATGTTCTCATTAAATATTTACAGAAGAGAAGCTCTAAAGGAAAAGATATATATTCAAGAAAGTTTTTTCTTGAATATACTAAGAGGTGTCAGTTTGACATTATTTCCACAAGTCCTTTCAACAGGAACTTATGATAGAGATGGAAGCTGTCCAGTATCCTTATAGATCACATTGTTCATATTTTCTCCCTTGAGATATTTCAGTAGTGGATTCAGAGTATCGTTAGAGCTGCAAATCAAATCTCTTTAAAATTCCAACCCGTTTCAGAGAAGCAATCAGTGCCTTCTCTCTCAGAAGAAGTGTTTATGCACAGTATTGATTGGGTAAGAAAAATAATGAACACTAAAATGATCATTCTCATATATTATCTGAGGAACTCTTATGATACCCTTGTAAAAAAAAAGTGTTATCCCAATAACAGAATTGAACAGCTGAATCTAGGAATTACTAAAATAGCAGCTAACACCTCTTAAGTGACTTCCAAGTGGGAGATCGGAACTGCTAACTTCCTCAGTTATGTGTCATATTCGGTTGTTAATTTTAAAAAGTTTAACCATATAAAATCAGCTGTACAATATCTGCTTTCTCGTAAAGAGGTGGAGGGTCATATAGCAATAGCACTTAGACTTATATATCACTCTACAGTGCTTTACAACCCTCTCTAAGCGATTTACAGAGTCAGTATACTGCCCCCAACAATCTGGGTCCTCATTTTATCCACCTGGGAAGGATGGAAGGCTGAGTCAACCTTGAGCCTGGTGAGATTCGATCTGCCAAATTGTAGTAGGAGTAGCTTTGCAGTACTGCACTCTAACCACTGCACCACCGAGCTCCTTATACACAGGCATACAAACATATACATGCATCCAAAACAGATATCTGTGTGTGTGTGTGTGTGTGTGTGTGTGTGTGTGTGTGTGTGTGATGTACATGCAAATGAACATCATATGTAACTCCAACATTAGCAAGTGACTATATAGCAATGTCTCGCTGAGAAAAATGCTTTCATGATTTTATATTAAAAGAAAAACATGCATAATTAAAAATACTTTATTGTCCCATACGTATTAAATGTACTGGATATATGTACTATCATTTTATTCAATTATAATATTCTAAGTAATCCAAAACAAACTTTAAAAAACTTATCTTTTACTAATGGCTTTAAATCTAATTTTTAAAATAAAACCAGATTATTATGCATACACAACAGAATACTTCCTAATCCCCGAAGAAAACTTTAATTAACCAGTTTGTTTATTTCCACTGTGAATGATGCCAATATAGCTTCTAAGTACTTGCATTACATCATGAATTACCTTGGAGAGCATAGTTACATTATCATATTGGATTGATCTACATTAAGTTTATCAGAAATGTCAGTTTATATCCAAACAACATTTCCTAAAGGGCAGAGGCTACATTAATACATTTCCATAGTGTGCAATTTATTTGTCCACTTTAAAACAAATTCATGCCATATTTCAAATGCAGGTTTACCCAGGATGACTAAAATCAGAAAAAATCTAAAATAATTAAAACATATACTAAAATGCAGTGATTAAAATACGGGGTCAAAACCAAGTCAAGCAGAAGCTATATAAAACGTTTAAGAACAGCAATGTATTTAAATTTTAATGTATTAATTTATTAAAATGCATGGAAGAATAAGTATTCCTTTGCTTAATGTAAAAATAAAATAAAACCAGAGCCAGCCATACGGTACTTGGAGAGATAGGGGCTACCATTGAAAAGACCTGTTTCTGGATAGATGCTTACTACCCCTCATTGTGAAAGAGTATAGTGAATGAATGACTACATAAGCTTAAAAACAAGATTAAGAAGTGGACTACCATAGTAATTGTATCTAAATAATACTATAACTGGTGCACCATCTTGTGTGTGTGTGTGTGTGTGTGTGTGTGTGTGTGTGTGTGTGTGTGTGTGTCATTCAGCTTTGTATCTTTAATATATATATATATATATGGAGAGAGGACACATCCCTTCTCAAGGATGCTGAATACCACTCAGTTAAGCAGATAAATCATTCACTAAGAGCAGCTCTCTCTTTTCTAAGCTAAACTTCTTTTTCTTCACCCTTAGTCAGCTCATTAACAGGGCCAGGAATTGAGTCAGCATTTCCACTATTTTGCTGTATCTAAAGGAAAGAAGGAATAGAGACATAGCTACATATGGATGATATTTCACTCTGAATCTCCAAATGCCAATGGGAAAAATAGATTCCTGAATATAATATCAGTATCTTTCTATGTAAACAACCCAACAAGGAAAAGATAAGAAGCCCTCTGGTACAATCTTCAAGAAATAACCTGATCAGAACCACCACAAAATTGTTCCGTCCATCCTCAGCACAGATAATCTTGCAGAGGAATGAAATGATGAATGGAATCTTAAGAGTCCATGAAGATTAACATGATTGTACTGAATATCTCTCTCTCAGGTAGGGTGGGGAAACTATAGCATGATCAAGGCAGCTTCACAACTAATACCAGGACTAAAATTGATTGGTAAAGACCTAGAAAATCAATTTTATCCAAGGTGTCTAGTTTTCATAAACCATCACTTTCTTGAGCACTTTCCCCAGAAGAAGATCCTGGCTACAATCATATAATTGTTCAAATCTTTCATGTCCAATTATTTTCATTTAAAGGAAACTATCATCTTCTGTATCTCAGATGAATAGATGGCCCAGTTTATTACATCCAGCAAGCCATCATGTGTAATAATAGAGCAAAATAACATTAGCAGCATTAGATTTCTACTGTGATCATGAATCTTTAAGAAATGTTCTTCGTTTTGGCTTAGGATTTTATTCCATTCAATAAAAAAGACAAAGGAATTCAGTAAATCTTCATAATAATCAAAGTAATCCTGTACTTTGAGGTCCCAAGTACATATTAGGGAGTTTGGAGAAAAAAGAAGCAGTTCTCAATGCTTTTGCTTAATTTTAGATTAATATTATGTTATGGTTTATTTCAGATGAAATTAAACTAACAAAATAACTACCTACAATAAAGGGATGGGATGAGAAAAGCTCCTTTATATCTTAAATTCTCTTTGATAAAATTGTTGAGGAGGCACAACCAACTTTAATTGATTGAATTCATGAAGACAAGCAGAGTATAATATCTGGAAAGCATTGTGACTATGAGAGACTAAGGCCTAACCCTAACCAATCAATCTCTCGTGGAAATTAATTATTACTTTTTTCCCATGGACTTACAAAGGACTATCTTTCTCAAGAGTGAAATAGTCTTCTACAAGTTTACAATTTCTTTGAAACTTAAAGTACAAAAGATGATGGCTTTCAATTATCCTATGACTTTACCGGAAATTTGTATATTGTTGTTAATTTGTGTGGCTGAGCTGATTATGTTTATAAATTTTTTTAAAAAACCAAACTTAAGTGCAGATAGATAGAGAACCAGGACAGAGTGGAATTGGAACAGACTCAAAACAAATTGATCCTATCTTCCCTATTGACAATCTTGCCTTAGAAAGCTCAAAATTAGCTTATATTGCCCTCAGTTATCTCCTAGCAAACAGACTCCAATATATTATTTTGATCTTTAAAATTGGATTAATTGCTTCTTTATCAATCCCTGGACACCACCAAGATCATTAGAATATTTACATCAGAGGTTTCAAACTTGCATCGCTATGGCAGCATCAGGTGACGTATCAGGACTTTTTTCCCCTTCACTAAACCGAACACAGCAGATCTCAAACCCTTTCCTGGCAAAGATCCTGGAGCAGTCATGTAATCTCTCAAAAGAAGGGCCTCAGACCCCAGATTCAGTTATACAGGCACCCAGTTGGTGTAAGCAGCAGCACATCAAATACAAAAAGACTCAGTAACTTTGGGAAGAAAACTTTATCAAAACAAGCTCAAGAGTTAATAGGCTTTGCTGTCAGAACACATAAGTTAGGGTATGACAGTGATGGTGTTGTAACCTTCATTATAAAGGTCTCTGTTACAGAGCAACTTATTTCCAGAAAAATGTGTACTATGTGCAACCTTCTATATTTGACTATTTGTGTGCTTTGAATCTTAATGCCTGACAGATCTCTTATATATTGTCTCCTTTTTACCTGAACCCTGACTTCTGCTCTCTTGCTCTTACCCAATGGAACTTAATCTAATATTTCTGAAACTTCACATACTGCTTTGATATTGATTTAGTGGCTACTCTTTCATGAATATCTCCTTGAATTACAGATGGATTGGCTCAATATCTAGTTGTAGCCCATGAGAGGACAGCTACTCATTTTTTTATAACCTATATAATAAGATGTATCAAAATGCCAAAAGATTTAAAAATTATATAGAAAAGAAGGCTCCAGCTCTAGCAAATTTGTAGATTTGATCAGGCAGCAAATGACATTATCTAATGCAGACCAAGGGACCACTATAACAGATGATAAAAGTAAACCAAAAAGTATCCATCTAACCATCCTGGACTATGCCCAACCAATCTGTCTTATTTCCATAGAACTGGTGTCCAAAGGATGATAAATGATGAAAGGTACAGGGCAGTGTTTTGTGTTATAAATGTTGTGACTTACATACTGTATCAGACATTGTGATCAAATATGTAACAGTGCCATTTGTGTAATAACATCACTTTTATGTTACAGTTTGCTGTGGCTTCCTGATGAGTATGAGAACATCCACATAAAAACAAAAAAAGACTGGGTCAGTATGTGCTTTTATTTTTTTAAAAAAAAAGAAATTTTGCTCACTAAAATGAGGTAGGCTGTAGTCACCAATTAGGCCAGAAATAAATTAAAAGTATCAGTTATTTTTTTGCCAAATATTAGTATATACTAATCTACTAATTTTCTATCTTAAAATTCTCTGTAAATCATGCTTCAACCTGCTACTTATACAATCCTGATATAACATATAATATTACATTATTATATGTTTTTCATTTATTATTCCACAATCAACCTGTTGTTGGTGCAAGATTGATTGTTTTCTGTCTGCTCACTGCATTTCTTTCTAGTACTCAAAAATTAGGTGCCTCCAGATTACTACTACTAATACTACTACATGGGATTATTTCCCTTCTTCTGCTACCCAAATCAACTCTTTTAGGAAAGGCAGGGTTAAATCCTTCAAAAACTAAAGAAGCAAGAATTTGGTTGTCCTTAGTCTATCTTTATTGATATACCTAGTTAAGAAGGAGAAATTGGACTCTGTTCCACTTTTTTACACTTTGGAAAAAGCATTATCTGGTCATTCCTAACTTAAAAATCTGATTGAGGCTCCATACAATCTCTAGTAATAATCTTCAGGCATTGTATTTATCCAATTGTGTACTTGGCTTCTTCTCCCCTCCCATTTTAATGTTTAGCCATTCTATCCAGTTCATTGAGGAGACATGGGAAAAAAATACTTTAGCTCTGCAGAGTCCCATTCCGCTTCCAAAGAAGAGGAAATCCATGAGGTTTTTACTCCTCTTCCAAAATATTTTCTGTCCTACAAAGCTATTTCAGCAATAAAGAACAGATAACAGAATGTGCAGCCTTGCTCCCTTTCCTTCGTCCCAGTCACTTTCCTTTTGTATTCCATTTTTACCATCTTATTATAGATCATTATTAGCTGCTCTGGGAGCTTTTTATTTTAGAGGATCCTTCAAAGAAACACATGTAACGCCTAAAATTAATTAATGGTTACTTAAATAAAAGATGCAGAGCTTTGTGTATGCCCCTACCTTATGCATCCCTATTTGTATGACAGGCAATATAATTCAGATACTCTGGAGGAGGCCAGAGAAGGGATGAAATGTTGAATAAGAGAAAATACTATTATTGCAGACGAGTTTCACAAAGCAACCTCCTTTTCTGGATGGGAAATAATAGCTTACTGTCCCAACAATCCTGGGTTTTGAAGAACCCGAGGGTTTCTTTTCCTAAGTGAATCAAGCTGCAAAAGGGTGCTGAGCTTGAGAACAACTAATATATAAAAAAATGTTCAACTTTAGTAGGAAGGCAAAGAATATTCTTATATTGAGATCCATAAGATGCCTATAATTTACCCATGTGAGCTGTTATGTGGCAGAAAGGTAGCATGATTTGCCTCTTATTGGCACTTCCCATCAGTACTCAGCTTTGAACTGTAGTTCCATTTGTTGGATGAGGTTTCTACTTAAACACAAAAGCCTCCTCCACCTATTGGGACAATTCAAGGTAGCCTTCAAAGTGAAACAGAGCAATACAACAACCTCCTTTTGGTTAGAAGTTGAGGGCATGCATTCCTTCATTAGGCAGCTTTGTAAGGGATGGGATTACATAACTTTTTTTAAAAAATTGAAGCACAGCATCTTTTAAACTTTTGCACAGGTCAAGATACAATGTTCATTGAATTGTTACCATGGGCCTTTTCCTGGACTGAAATTGATTTTACAGTACAGACAACCTGGGGTACTGAATAGATCAGATTTAATTTTGATTAAATGTCACATTTAATACATTAAATTTTGATTAAAAGCATAGAACAGAAATTTACAATGTCTGGAACACAGCAGCACACCTCACAATTTTGAACTGTATAGGAATGACCCTGAATGTCCAAATCATTCACTGAGTTTTACAGTATAAAATACAGCCTACTTTATAATAACTGTTATTATGCAGCCAAGCTGCATATTACTATTTCAATGTTTACTTTTCCAAGAATGGTTCCACCATTATGTAACGTGGAAAAGAAAATAACCATATCTTTATTTACATATAATGGGACTGTTGTCAGTTCAAGGTTTTGAAGTGAGAAAAACATATTCTAATATTGAAAGCAGTATTTCACTGAATGTTTAGGTGTGACAAAGTCCTCATAATATTTGCCAATCAATCTACATCCAAGAGCTGAAACAACATAAATCACTTTAATCTTTTTCACTTAAAATGAATTTGCTCCCAAGGAATCTGTATCAGGTCAGAAGCCATACATCTCTCTATTGCTCTGTCCTCAGCCCGGCAGGATTCAATCACAGGGACTTTTGCATTCAGAAGGAATGACCACATCAATAAAGGCTTTATTTAAAGGCAGAATGAGAAGATAACACACAGTCGTACATAAGACATCAATGGAAAAAAAAAAAACCTCCACAAATATTAAAGAATATAAGACACTAACAAATACAAAAAAAAAAAAAAAAAAGAACAAAGAAAGACCTTATGCCTCTTCTTCCAGTCATGACAGCAGGCAGACCCCTTAGAAACTACCAAATATACAGCAACATCTTGGATCTTTCAGAACAACTTATACAGTCTCCAAATGGAATTAATCACACCTGTTTTCAATGACCTCATCTCATTTGATTTTGCCAAGGCCAAACAGAATAACTCTTTAAGTACACTAGCCAAAGAGGAGGCCATTTAAAGATTAAGAAGCATTGAAGATGAGAAACACCAATCTACATAGGTGCTCTGTAATAAGGACAGGATAAAATAGAATATAGCCTTTTAATAACTATAATAAATCCTTGGTTAATTCTGTGTGACATTACATGGAAATATAAAATTTTATGTGCCATACATCTAAGTTAAAAGAATACATTTCAAGTATCCAATGCCTCCTGGCTAATCTTCTGGTGAAACCATCATTACTACAGCCACGCAGTCAAAATTAAAATGTTTATTTTCTTAAAATGCTAGAAGGCTTTTTCATAGGCAGAAGTCTATGACCCATCCTATTTCCTAAAGTAAGCTGTATGTATCCAATTATTTAGCAGAAACTAAGCTTTTAAAATATCTCCATTTCTCAAAGGACAAAAGTCATCATAAACCACACTTAATTTTGTTAATTTCATTAATGCTTCATTATATTAGATTGTTGAAAATTCAATATAAATATATAGATGTGAATAAAGATATATAATTTCACCTGATTCTTTTTTTAAAAAAGTATGAAATGGCTTACTCACATTTTGCTGGTAGGTCATAACCACACGTGATTTTGGCTTGTCCAGTTTCACAGCCACTCAGACTGCGGCATTCAGCAACTAGACAAGGACCAGCAGCTCTGTGTATACATCCATCCACTAAAAAAAAGAAAAGATTTTTCAATAAACAAACTTTTTCAGTGCTTTCGCAAGAATGAGGCAGAGCAAAACCAGCTTCCAACAACTGTAATAATAATTAGGTGTGCTTCTAAATCCAACCCTGTTTGGGGAAAGACAGGGGAAATGTATCATTTGATAATTGTCTTTCATTTACTTATTCCGAAGAGAGAAAAAGCTTTGCCTTTTGTTTGAAGTTTTGACAAAATGGTAGCCAAAAAGCCTACCAGGATCTATCTGATATGGATTAATGCAATAGGAACAATTCTCTGATGTAAAGATATTCTGCTGGGCCAGGGGAAGAATGGATGACCAAGCCTTTTTCTCCTGTTTAAGAAAGGGGAAAATAGAAAATCTTTCCAATTTCATTTTAAACAGTGGTATTCTTGATAATAGTGAAAGATGATAGAAAGTCCCAAATATGGTCCAAAATGCATACAATGTACCCAAAGACAGACTGTACTTGCAAGGAATGGATTCACACATACCCAGAAAGATATTGATAATATATACCCACCCCTCAAAAATACTCCACTCACATTACGTTTCTGTCATGTTAATGTGACTGGTTATTAACTTAGCTAGTTACCAAGTGAAAAGAAAATTGTGTTTGTTGTTATTAAAAACCCAGTCTGAAGATTAAAGTTTGATTCAATGTTACTTTGTGGATCTAGCTAATCCCTTTGGGTTAGTGGGTAGAATGTTATATGTTTGAATTAAATAAATAAAAACGTTCGTCTAAGTTACCTGATACTTGCTGCATCATAAAATCTTTTGTATAAAACAATGTGACTGCCACATTATCTCTTTATTCCTGCAATATTCTAAACATTTAATAATTTAAATTATAACATTTTCAACTGTAGTATCAATCAAAAATTGTTGAAAAATTCCTAGTGCTCACTGTCACTGAAAGAAACAGCAGAAGGGAGGAGAGATTTAACCTATTAGTGAGAAATAGGAGAAATCTCATCCCCAATTAGAGATGCAATATCAATTAAGATAAATATCTAAAACCAATAAAAATAACTGCAAATATTGCTAGTTACTACACTAATGGCAATGTTACAATTTATTACAAAAATACTGTAGTCACCATATGTTCCTTTCGTATGTTGAAATTACAGAAAGGGACAAAAAGTAGTAGAATATGGTGTGATCCAAATTTAATCTCTAATACTACAAATATTTACATAAACAAAGGAAATCACAATCCATCTTGTGACTCTCACATTCAGTTTGTAATTCTGAGCTGCTACATCCATCCAATAAACCTGTTTCAGACTGGATCTATGTAATAGAGTTTGGGCCAATTGGTTTACTCTTTTTATCCCCTTAAATCTTGCATTTCCTATATCATACTGAGGCAAGAAGATACTGAGATTGGTCTCTTTGGACAAAAGCCCTTTTATAAAGTTACTACCGGTAGCCTTATGACCAATGAAATAGCTAAATTAATGACACGTGTTTGATCTGATTTAGATACAGGAACCAAGTAGGAATGTGTAAATCAAATTGGACATTATCTATAGTAACCCTAACCTTGAACTAATTTTCTGACCATTTTCACCACACATATTGTGAATGCTAGTTTTTCTTCCTTTAAGACTTCATCCAAAAAAGCCAGGTGAATATAGAAATATTATTAAGTTTTTAAAAAAGGAATTCTGTTGATTGTGTAAAGTGCATTGTATTATAAGTAACCAGCAATTTTTAATTTCACTTAAAGGAGTGTGTGATATGAAATAGCATACAGCTAACGTTCACATTCCCACATTTAAATAGCAGATCACAGTCAAGTCACAATCAGGTTTCTCATTACTGCAAATTATTCAGAAGATTATTATTTCTTTTTATGAGTTTTCTGCTGCTCCAGTTAAATGAAAGGATAATAACATGCATAGTAAATATGCCAATTTACAATACATAAAGTTAAGAAACCCTTGTATTAAATCAATGCTTCTATATATCACTGTTACTAATTTTTTTTCTCTCTTTTATTAACTTTGGGATGAATGTACAGTTTACACTGGGCCATAAGTCCCCTGGGCCATAAACAGGTCAGAAGCAACCAAATAACAAATATTATAATAAAATTGCAACAATGCATTAAAATCACATTAATATTATAAATAATTACAAACAGCTTGTTCTCATGGTATATTCAAGGCTTACATACAAAGCCCTTTTCTCAGCATGTTGAAATTGACCAAGGAAAAGAACCAACCAACTCATTATATAAGCTGCCTTTTACTAGATTCTATAAGAATACTCTTTTCTGGGCTGAATCTTGCTTGGTGAAGGTTAGCTATGAGCCAAGCAATTCTTGATTCCAAACACTGATTCAGCATACCCACAGCATATCAGAGTTATGTAGGTTGACAATATCTATTTTCCCTAAGTAGTTGCCTCTGGTTGTTAAAGAATCAAGAGAAGAACATGGCCCTTCAAGTAACTAATGTGAAATTATTATTTATGTACCTCTGGTAAAAAAAAAAGTTGAATTATTAACTCCATCGTCTTAGAAACTGCAGTATTAAATTGACTCGGATGACACTTACTGGGTCAAGTCCAAGAAATAGCCTTTCTTAACATAGGACAAAACCTGAAGGTCTTGTGAAAAAGGTGCTTGCCCCCAAAATTATAAAGTGAGTCATCAAATATTTCACATTCAGTGGGGGAGCTTTTATTATATGCTATGAATATGAATGTTTAAACAAAGGGAGCAGTGTTTCTATTGTAGACTCAGACTTTATTACCGAAGACAGTTTAATAAACACTGTGCTAGATTTTCTGGAAGAACCTGTAAAATAGTTGATGGGATAAAAGAAGGACATTATTGGATAGTTAAAAACAGCATTTTAAATGTAAAATCAAATTTTAATGTTGACCATGCACATGTAAACTGGATCTATCAATCTGTATATAATATTCTACACAAACAAAATCCTCATCTTCTGTAAGAAAATAGTGTGTCGTTCTTTTGTATGTAATTCCATCAAGCATATTATCAATTATTTCACCATACTTATGCAAAACATAGTTTTGAAACTTCATACTTTTTCTAAATTTATACTATCTCAAAAGAAAAAGAGAATATTTTTAAAAACTTAATAAATGTTCTAGTTGCACAAATTCTACACCACCAGAAGATTGTCTCTAATTCCAACATCACTCAAAAGTTGCAAAATTGAGGAGTTATCATGTTTTTATTAGCATGGTAAATCAAGTCTCTTCTAAAATTGAAAGACAACACAGAGTGCAAGATCACAACCCTCATAACAAAGACAAATGTACTGTATATCTCAATTTGCAACACCATGCTACAAAAGGTTAAAAACCTGGGGAAAAGTCACATTATTAGTGAAATATAATCAATACATTTACAAAGAAATATCCATAATGAGGTGGATAACAGGGCTAACTCTTACTTATATGCTTCAGAATTGCCTCTGATCATAATTCCCAAACATTTCTATATTATTTCCTGCTGTGATTTCTAAGGCAAGAAGAATGCGAAAATTGTAGCATGAGCCAAAATGTAATGGTGTACACAATGCTGGAAACTTATAGGTTTGCCCTCACTGCACTTCTGATAGGGAACCTGCAATGAGTCCCAGTTTTCTTCCAGGTGAAATTTAAGGTGCTGGCTATCACCTTGAAAGGCCTGCATAGCATGAGACCAGTTATATACTAGCCCAGTGGTCACCAACCAGTGGGCCGGGGACCACTGGTGGTCCGGGAGAAAATTTTGGTGATTCTCAGAGAAATGTCACCCCCAAAGCAATTAATCCAGGCTGAGCGAGAACACAAGGCTGCGCTGCCCCCATGGCCTGCAGGAACACAAGGCTTGTATCGCTTGCATTGCAAAAGCATGAGGTAGTGAGGGGAGGGGGGGAAGGGTAGGGGGGGACTTGCCCCACTCGCCCCACACACCTCACCTGGCCACTGGGCTGCTTCTTTCCACGTCTTTCTTCGGCTTTTGGCTGCATGCAAGGAAAGCAGCAAAAGTCTTTCTCTCCCCGCAAACTCCGCCAGAAATGAGCTTTTGGGACCCTGCAAGGCATCCTGCTCCAAGAGGCTGTGTCAGTAAAGACTCATTTTTGGCAGAGTTTGGGGGAGAGAAAGAAAGACTTTTGCTGCTTCTGTTGCTTTCCTTGCATGAAGCCAAAAGTCTCTCTGTCTCTCTCTGTCTGTTTTCTCTCCGTGTCTCTGTCTCTATCTCTGTGTCTCTGTCTCTCTCTCTGTCTCTCTCTGTCTCTCTGTCTCTCTCTCTCTCTCTCTCCCTGAGAACAAAGCTGGAGACGGTATCCTGCAATCTTAAATAAAGAATGATCAATTGGTAGAAATACAGGGTGGGGAATTTTCCTGCAGACTTTTTGGGGGATTTTCCCAGGGTCTCTGGTCTGCAGGTTTTAAAATTATGAGTTCGGTGGTCCCTGAGGTCCAAAAGGTTGGTGACCCCTGTACTAGACCACCTATCACATAGATGATCTACCTGCCCTACCAGATCAGATAGGATAAGCACACTTCAGGTTCCTTCCCTGAAATGTTACCATCCAATGGAACCTCGGAGGCATGCCATTTCCATGGCTTCCCCTGCCCTGTGGAACATCCTCCCTCCTCCAGCAAAAGCAGGCCCTATCTTCTGTGCTTTCCAGAAGGCCATTCTGACTTTTCATTCAGGTTCTGGAGTCAAGTGAAGCACTGGTTTTGTTTGGTCATGTTTTACAGTTTTATGTTTTTTTAATAGTTTAGCATTTTTATTGTTCTGTGAGCTGCTGTTAGCTGTAATTTTAAGAGGACAGCCATACATATATTTTAAATGAATAAATTATCTGACAGCTTAAAATGTATTAATGAGAAGCATCATTGAAACTAATGAAACATTTCATCACCATGATTAAAAGTGCTGTTAATTGTGGTGGAACATAAGGTAACGAAATTTGAATGTTACACTTGAATTCTAGGACCAACTTACTTAGAAATATAGTGCTTATATAATTTCAAAACAAAACATTACTTATCCTCTGTCACAGATAATAGGCAATTCTGTTGAAGCCTTACAGAATTCATTATTTCCAT
This sequence comes from Notechis scutatus, assembly GCF_049901735.1. Lineage (NCBI taxonomy): Eukaryota > Metazoa > Chordata > Lepidosauria > Squamata > Elapidae > Notechis > Notechis scutatus. The sequence continues at coordinate 150,911,238 of NC_142009.1, read as the reverse complement.
ACATGGCACACTGATTATGTCACACACAAGAGTTTATATATAATATAAATATGGGGGTGTGATTTCTTCTTTTACTCATGATGCTCATCTTGCAGATATTGGTGAGAGCAGATGGCCTTCTCCTTACAGGATTTACTCTTTTAGAAAGAGTTTCAAAAATTAGATTTAGTTCAGGCCGCTGGTAGATGCCCATTAAATCATCATGATCCATTAGCATTGCTTCTAATCAACTATATATATGGTATGGAATCCTCTCGTGTTAATTAAAACATCCCAGCTCCTAAAAAAGAAAGCTTCCTGCTGTTGTGTATACCTACATAAAGAAACCAAAGAGCAGAATACATTACTATAGAACAAATTTACATTGAAATTGTAAGATAATTGTAAGATAATTCTTGAACTAAATTATAGAAATTATAATTAGCATCAGTATATGTATATATACAAGAGTACAGACATGTAATACAAATGTAGTTTATAATGGGACATGTACCATATTTGGCTACCATTGTTCAATGTTCATTCCAATGACTTCTAAAGTAACTTCTGTAATATACCACTGAATGAATGGAAGGGATTGGAAAGGATCAAGTTGAAAGTTGCTGATTTCGCAACAGGAAAAAAAATCCACTTTGACATCAATAGGCATTTAATGCTGAAAATAAAAAGTCAAAGGGATAATAAAGATTTCTAGATAATTAAAAGCTTTTGAAAACAGGAAAGGAGAGAGGAAGAATAAAAGTGCAGGATCTGGAAGGGAGGAGACTGCCTGGAATTAAAAAAGAACTTATAGCAAAATCTCAACAAGACTTCCAAAAGATACATTCTAACTGAAATATTGCAACAAAAACCCCAGGAAGAGAAAGTCGAAAAAGAAATAAGAAAATATAACTCGGGACTATCTGGATTACTTGATGATTTCTGGATTCTTGGTTATTGTTTTGAATGACTAAAATCAATCGGGTGGTTGTTTAAAACTGTTTAAAATGGCTCCACTTTTAGAAGAACTGAAAATGGAACTTAAAAAGTACAAAGAAGATGCACAAGAAGGGAGAGGTTCTTTTGGATTTGTATTTCAGTTTTTAGAAATGCAGATTTGGAATTATGAGAAACAACAAGAAATGCCTGCAGAACAAGAAGATTGTGACAAAGAAGAAGCCATCTTTAATGAACAAGTAATCTGAGATGGGGGGGAAGGAAAGGGGGGAAAGAGAATGGAAAGTTTAAGATTGGGAAAAACAACTCCAAAAAAAAAAATAGAGTGAAAAATAAGTATAAACTCAGAAAGCAACAGAAGAGGAAAATACAGAAGAGAGAATTAGAAATAGAGAGACAAGGGGGTAAACAGGGGAGGGAGAAGATGAGAGGGAAGAAAGAAAGGAAAAGAAGTTATAAAGGACAGAAACAAAATACAGAGAAACAGGGCCTATTTAGAGATAATGGGTGAAAATTTAATGGAAAAAGGGATTCTGCAAAGGTACATAAGATAGTATGGTTATATTAGAAACAGAAATAATTTTAGAAAATATGAAACAATGTATGATTAAAATGTCTGATAAAATAGCTATCATAATTCAGTGGAATGCTTGTCAATAAATAAATGTAATAAAAGGTATATTTAATGATTTATAAAACATATGTGAAATAAGGGAAAAATTAATTATGGAGATTATATGTGTTTTTAAGGAAGTATGATATTTAATTGAAAAGAAGTGTTAAAAATGTTAAGATTTTAATGATTATTAATGATAGAACTGAACTGGAACGGAATGAGGGTTTATAATTACATATATTTACAATCTTTTTTTTTTTTAAGAATATAGTGTGTATTATAAGAATGTACCAAGCAGAATTCGATTGGAAGTTGTGTATTATGTATTATATTGAAGGTCATAACCTTAAGGTATATATTGAAGTTTAAATAAGAGTTGAATGGATGTAATTAAAAGATATAAAGGTGTCATACTCCAATTAGTAACTACAGGAGAAAACTTGTTTAATGAGAAAAGATAATATGAAATTGAAACAGAACAGACAAAAGTATAAATATAATGATTTGAATTGAGATGAGATAATCAAATTAAAATCAAGAAAATCAAGAAGGGAAAAACTATATAGAAAATGTAAAATGGTATAAGATATGGAATAGAATACAAAAAGGAGCATGAAATTGAGTTTTGTGTCTGTATAAAGAAGTTCAACCCGGGACCATGCTATTTAAAAAAAAAGATGTTTTACTTGTATTTTGTATGTGTGAAAACCCAAATAAAACTTTATATAAAAAAGAAAAAGGAGAGAAGCAACCTAGAACTAAGGAGAACTTTTCTGACAGTTAGAACAATTAATCAGTGGAACAACTTGCCTACAGAAGTTGAAGGAGCTCCAACTGGAGATTTTTAAGAACAGATTGGACAACCATTTGTCTGAAGTGGTATAGGTTTCCAGCTTCAGCAGGGAGTTGGACTAGAAAACCTCCGAGGTCCCTTCCAACTCTGTTATTCTGAATTTCTAAGGGAATTGACATTTTATTCATTATTTTAAAATTATGGAAAATGCACATGTAGTGAATACTGACGTTCTTTGTTATAGTAACAGAAACATGCATACATAGAGAGAGATTAGGATGCATCATTATGATGCCATTAAACATTCAGTCCACGTTTTGTAACCTTTAATCCTGATTGTGAGGCTGAGTCAATATATGTATTTGTATCCTTGTTAGGCCAGGGGTCCCCAACCTTGGCAACTTTAAGACTTGTGGACTTCAACTCCCAGAATTCCTCAGCCAGCAAACTGCCTGAGGAATTTTGGGAGTTGAAGTCCACAAGTCTTAAAGTTGCCAAGGTTGGAGACCCCTATGTTAGGCAACTGTTTTGGTTAGTGAGAGATTTCCTGATTTATAATTGAAGTTGGAAGAACTATAACCAAGTATACTTTATAGTACGTCAGAAATACCTTAAATTCAGTCTGAAGCCCTAGTGGTGCAGTGATTAAAGTGCAGCATTGCAGACATAGTCACATCCTGGAGTTCAATCCTGAGGGGCTCAAGGTTAACTCAGCCTTCCATCGTTCTGAGGTCAGTAAAATGAGGATCCAGATTGTTGGGGGGCAAAATGAAAAAATACTTACATTGTAAACTGCCCAGAGACTGTTGTAAAAAGCTCTATGGGCCAGTATATAAGCCTAAAATGCTATTGCTACTGCTGTAGCACAAAATGGAACAAAGAAGGCATCTATAAAGCAGACTCAGTAGGCAGAAAATACTTACCAATCCATCATGTCCCCATTTTGAGCAGCCAAAATCAAGCCTTTAGTTTCTTTTTTAATACTCTGGTTGTAGTTTTTATTTTTATCCACTTTTTTCCTATCTTTTGTAGCAATTGCCTATGTAATGCTTTTCTTTGTTGGCATTCTGTTCCTATTTTTAATTACATTATTCATGTTTTGTTTCACGTACGGTCAGTACATTCAAAATTCAACTTACATCAATGCTTGTTTGTGACTGTTTTGTAATCTCTGTGGAAGGTGGGTGGTTAAGAAGTGTGAAAAACAAACAAGCAAACCAACAATAATCACCCAATGTATGTTTTTCTTCTTCAACAATTTGTTTGACTTGGAGTAAACCTCTGCTTCATTTCTGTAGGGTATATATAATCTATCAACATCACTACAAGATTGTAATGCATAGTGAATAGTCATCTGTTTTCATGTTTTCTTTATCCAAACTGTCCAATTTAGCTTGTGCCCAGTTAATTACTCCAGAAGAATATCATACCACAGGTATAGCCCAGGTATTGATAGCTTTAATGGTGTTTCCACCATTCAATTTTGACTTTAGCAATTTTTTCACTCTTTGGATTTATTCTTTATTAATCACATTTTTAACTTGTCTGCAGTTGTAAAATGCCCAGATTAAGCTTCATCCTGTTGGCTCCTATTGTTTTGGCCATTCAGCATTTCGATTCCATTACTATTTGTGATTCCATTATTATTACTCTATATTTGTGATGGGTAAACACCTTTCCTTCCAACAGTTCCGCAGCTGCTGGCTTGATTGCTTGAGTCAATAGTCTTGAGTGCAGTAGCCCATTTTTCACCAGATGTCCAAGAACCCCAACACCTAGTGCAATCCTTGTTGACCCCAGCGACAAACAAGCCAGAATTAATTTCTATAATTTATGTCCTACCATATTTTTATGGGAGAGACTGTCTTTAACTTCTCTGATGAGACCTGTCCAGTATGGTTAAAACTCTGGCATATCTTTCATCTTCCTCAGATCATACAGGCTCCATAACTACATCAAGGAAAGTGCCTCAATGTGGGCCAAAGTCGTTATTGTGTTTGTTGTTGTAGTGATGATGAAGATGATGGTGGTGGTGGTGGTGATGGTGGTGATGCTTAGGAATATATCTACATTTAGATACAAACATACAGTTGCCCTCATAAGTTTACATACCCTGGCAGAATTTATGATTTCTTGGCCATTTTTCAGAGAATATGAATGATAACACAAATCTTTTCTTTCACTCATGGTTAGTGGTTGGCTGAAGCCATTTATTATCAGTCAACTGGGTTTACTCTATTTAAATCATAATGACAACAGAAACTACCCAAATGACCCTGATCAAAACTTTACATACCCCAGTTCTTAATATGGTGTATTGCCCCCTTTAACATCAATGACAGCTTGAAGTCTTTTGTGGTATATGTGGATGAGGCTCTTTATCTTCTCAGATGGTAAAGCTGCCCATTCTTCCTGGAAAAAAGCCTCCGGTTGCTATAAATTATTGGGCTGTCTTACATGAACTGCACGTTTGAGATCTCCCCAGAGTGGTTCAATGATAATGAGGTCAGGAGACTAAGATGGCCACTCCAGAACTTTATTCTGCTGTAACCAATGAGAGGTCGACTTGGCCTTGTGGTTAGGATCATTGTCATGTTGGAATGTCCAAGTACGTCCCATGCGCAGCTGAATGCAAATTTTCCTCCAGTATCTTTTGATAACATACTGCATTCATCTTGCCATCAATTCTGACCAAATTTCCTGTGCCTTTGTAGCTCACACATCCCCAAAACATCAGCGATCCACCTCCGTGTTTCACAATAGGAATGGTGTACTTTTCATCATAGGCCTTGTTGACTCCTCTCCAAATGTATCGTTTATGGTTGTGGCCAAAAAGCTCAATTTTGGTCTCATTCACTCCAAATGACTTTGTGCCAGAAGGTTTGAGGCTTGTCTCTGTGCTGTTTGGCGTATTGTAAGTGGGATATTTTGTGGCATTTGCATAGTAATGGCTTTCTTCTGGTGACTCAACTATGCAGCCCATCTTTCTTCCAGTGCCTCCTTATTGTGCACCTTGAAACAGCCACACCTATGTTTTCAGAGAATCCTGTATTTTACTTGAAGTTATTTGTGGGTTTTTCTTTGCATCCCAAACAATTTTCCTGGCAGTTGTGGCTGAAATTTTAGTGGTCTACCTGACCGTGGTTAAGTTTCAACAGAACCCCTCATTTTCCACTTCTTGATTAGTGTTTGAACACTGCTGATTGGTATTCTCAATTCCTTGGATATCTTTTTATATCCCTTTCCTGTTTTATACAGTTCAACTATATTTTTCCACAGATCCTTTGACAATTCTTTTGCTTTCCCCAAGATTCAGAAGCCAGAAACGTCACTGCAGCACTGGATGAAAGATCCAAGGGTCTGTCAGGAGTCCAGGAAGTCATTGACCTTTTACACACACACTAATTACAAGCAAACAGATCACAGGTGAGGATGATTACCTTTAATAGCCATTCAAACCCCTTTGTGCCAACCTGTGTGCATGTTATCAGGCCAAAACCACCAGGATATGTAAACTTTTGATCAGGGTCATTTGGGTAGTTTCTGTTATCATTATGATTTTAAAAGAGAAACACAGTTGACTGATAATAAATGGCTTCAGCCAACCACTAATCATGAGTGACAGAAAAGTTTTTGTGTTATCATTCATATTCTCTGAAAAAATGGCCAAGAAATCATAAATTCTGCCAGGTTATGTAAACTTATAAGCACAACTGTACCTGCATATACACATTCTTCTCTTTCTACATGGAGCCTGCAAGGTTAAAATAACTTGGTTTACTATTCCTCATATGGTACACTGTACATTTTGCTTATTTAATTATGCTGTTATTATGCCATTATGCTCAACATCTTTTGTTAACAAAATTGCCTTTGGTACTGTTAATGTAATGCTATGCTTTGGATTAATTTGCAATTCTCAGGATTTTTTTCCCCTAGTAATAAATGTATCAGTGTTCTACATTATTAAATTGTCCAATGTCTTCTATACTATTTTAACAATTAAATTTTGAAGAGCTGCTAGGAGTTTTACTACATGGCTACTGTATAAGTAATTCATGACCAGGCGTAATATTCTTTTATTCTGTACTTTGAAAAGGTATTGCCTGTGGCTTTTTTGTAGGCGGTCTTTGACAAATTTAAATGCTGTACTCATTATTTTAATATACCTCAAGTAGAATCCCCTTAGCATATTATTGTGTTCTTGCATCTTTTCTAAAGCAATTACTTTCAGAATGATAAAATGAATACTTTGCTTCCTAGTTAGTGCACTGAATGCTATTGATCATGTCACTCCTTTAATTCTTTCTCCTTACATAAATGCATGTATAAATGTATTACACAGAAAAAGCATAGTGTTATAGAAATGTCAGGGTCTCAGCCAAATACATACTCATCCCTTTACAAGCCTATTTACCAGAGAGTATAAATATCTCACTTCTCACTTCTTTTGTTTACTTTATTCCCCGAGTTTGTTCATCATTTTTTCATATTCATGAAGTAAAATTGGGCTCTTATACCAGATGGGTAGGAAGGAGAGCAAAAATAAAAGTAGGAAAAAAATAGAACAATCTGTAAATGTGTAATTTCCTCTCACCTTGAATTTTAAATAGCTGGATCTTCCAGTGAGAATTAGAATGGTCTATTAGTCCTGTCTGAAGATGGCAGTATTTACAATGACATTATATTTATTTATGAATATAAACCACTTAATTCAATTTAAATTAGGAATTTGGACGTTTAATATAAATTTGACATCAGTTATGTTTTCTCTTTAAAAATGCTTTAGAGAACTATCCTCATTGAGGAAGGTAGTATTTTGGATGAGACCAGCACTAGTTGGATGTCACAGAAAAAAATAAAGCACAGAAGATGTTCTGCTTTGGAGAAACAAGTTGTGATATACCTACATTGGTTTTCATTGGCAGACTATTTCTTGATTTACATCACTTGCAAAACAAAAACCTTTTTATATTGAATGTGTTAAGAGTTTGTCCTGTTCATTTACTAGATTTATAATTTCCCTTTTCAACCTACAAACACAATTTTGCCAGGTGTGCGGGTATCCATCTCTCACCCCATATTAACCAACACATGCATTAAGATTAACTGGATATTAACCTTGCTTTTGGTTCAAGTCATAGTACAGGAGCCAGACTACGCTATAATTTATCGCCGAACTTCCAGTTTTTAGGAAATTGTCAGAAAATATAAAAACGTTCTGCCAGGCTTTTAATTGTTAATTTATCTTATGCATTTGTTTTTTTTATCAGGATTTTAATGTATTAACATATATTTTGGCTTAATTTGAATATTCTTACTCTTGAATGCCATCTTGAATGTTGCATGGATAGAAAGTCAGGGTATCACCAACAAAAATAAAATATAGCCATTAGGTAATTGGAACTGCTACTTCCTACTTGTTGCGCAATGATCCTCAACAGATTTGAACCCTTTAGAATGTTCTTCATACAGTATAAGGGGAGATTTGTATGAATAGTTGAGCAGAGTGGATTACAGAGCACCTTACTCTATAGTTGGTTCACTATAGTTGGTTCATACCAACAGGAATTCAACAGTTCCACTTAAAGTTATAAAGTGTACACTTTTACAGTTATAGCAAAAAGCACTGCAAAACAGTAACTACAAAGAAGATAACCGAGGAAGTGCAACACTACAAAACTGCAGACAAAATGCAAAACTGACTTGAATGAATTTAGAAAATCAACAAAAAATGACTGATTATCATTTACTGACACATGTTATCTAAGGTAAAGATTTTAGCAGCTGACATAGTTTTTTACTTCACCAATCTAGCACTTCAGGTCTAGCCTGATCATAGACTCTTTCAAAAAGGTTGATAATTCCTCCTCTCTCAGATGTTAACTATCTCCTTGACCTAGTCAGTTAAACTCTAATTAAAGCAACAAGCTAAGATGGGCAAGGTTGAGCATGCAAATCATTAGCTGAATTTGCCTGTTTCCTTGTTCCTCACCAACTGGAACTTATCAAATGCATCTGATAATATGAAGATGTGAATATAATTTCTAATTAATACAATTGTATTCATACAATCATATCTGATGTGAGTAAAATCAAGTCAGTAGAAAGATGCTTAAAATATGTGAGTTTTGCTTTAAAATGAATTCTTTAACAGTTCTATCTGAACTCATAAACAAGTGCAGGTGTTTACCATCAGCTAACTTTATGTAATTGAGCATTCAAATAATGTCTCATCATCTAACTATCAATAGCATCTTGGTGTTTATTTCATTAAAATAAAAACCCGAAGAGAATGCTAACAGACCAACCAATTTAATTAGAAAAGCAACCATCATGAAAACAGGTGTTAAAAAAGCAGTTGATGACAAGAGACATAAAAGCGTAAATGTTATGTTAGAAAACCCCTGGCCTGTTTCACACATAATACTAAGATACGCTTCAATATTCACAAACCACTGAAAGCCCAAACAAAGCCTGAGTCTTTAGTGTTAGGTTCCCATATTCTATTAATTTCTAGTCACCAACTAAACAGGCCAACTTCACAGTGTGAACTTTATACCGAATTTGGAATTTTAAACTGATATTTCAATATAGAATTCTGAGTTTTAACAATACAAGCCAAAAAACAGGGACAACAAATATGAATGGTGGTTTATATCCTGCTAATTAGAGAACAAAGAAATGGAGGAGTGAACACAAAAAAACAATATTTTACTAGATTACAGTTTTATTTACACGTGTTTTATGTGACTCAGATTTCGGTTGTATAATATTGACAAAGTCAAATCACAAATGAAGCTAATATTAGTGTGTGCAATCTGATGCATTTTATTATGTCCTCGTTTATTCATTTTTCAATATAATCAACCTCAAGATATCTGAAAAAGTCAAAATTACTTCCTTTTCCCTGCACAACAAATATAAGTAAATCCATTTCTGTTGATTGTACAAAAATGAAAATAAAATTTACACATTAAGAGGTTGTTGACACAACTGGTTCACATTGTTCTCCTGGTATTCAGTCCATGAGAGTTATACAACAGTTACAACAGATACTATCGACATACAAACTGCTTCATTTCTAGTCTTACTTACTTTATTAAATATCTGCTAAATAAATAATTCCATCAACACTGTTCAACTATTACAAAGTCTGCACTACTATTACTGTTAAACTTCTCATCACTCCTTATCACTCATCCCCTCCCACTTGTGATTGTAGGACTGTAACTTTGTCACTTGTATCCTTACGATTTATACTGACTGTTTCCTAGTATGATTTGATTGCTGATTGTATCCTATGACTATCATTAAGTGTTGTATGTTATGATTCTTGATTCTTAACGAATGTATCTTTTCTTTTATGTATACTTAGAGTATTTACACCAAGACGAATTCCTTGTGTGTCCAATCACACCTGGCCAATAAAATATTCTATTATAATGTGGAAAATGTGTTTATAATATCAGGAAATATTAACTATGTTGCTGATTTACATTCTAAAATAAATATTTAAAATCTCATCATCAAGATAAAACTGTGTCAATTAAAAAAAACATCAACATGCAAATATTCAAAGTTTAGGAATAACAATGCCTTAACAATTGAGCAATGTTTATAGATCCTCCTATGAGTGTATGAATTCATAAGTCTGCCTTAATCTTACTACAAAATTTCATTTGCAGTAGCATTGTTAAGTATTTGAAAAGATTATTTTCAAACAAGCATATAATGTAACATTAAAAAGAAACCTAATTTAACTTTTTGTCATGAGGAAGCAAGTGAATATGGAAAAGCTATCGAACAATCCTACAGTACAGGGCCACTGTTCTATTAAAAAACTCAATCATAATAATAGGATTTTTTGTGAAATTCAGCCATAGTGCAAGTTAATGAACTACTGTATAGGTGCTAATATATTAGTATCCTGGCCCTATAGGCAAGTTCCTTTAGCTGTTTCTCACACTCTGGTCTTTCAAAAACATTACATTGATTTATCATAACATATAATCATATTTTCATGATTTTGTGAATTATGCTAAAGCAAAAAAAAGACTAGTTCTTCCAAGGAAAGAGCTTTATATATGACACAATATGTGTGAAATGCACAATTCGTTAAAATGAATGTAGTCATTCACAATTACATTCTAGATTAGAACCTGGCTAAAAGAGATGTGATGAAATATAATATCTTAATTAGACCAAATATTCTGGTACAATTATGTTCCATGTCTTTGTTTTCCATCTGTGTAGTTTATACTAAAAAAGAAACACCCATATACACACATATAAAACCTAAACAATTTGACTGGCTGAAACATGACAAGGCGAAGTTTGACCAGGAACAAAGTAAGAGCTTTCATACAAAAACTTTCAAAGGTCAATACATGAGATTTTCAAGTGTGCAACTGACAAGCAACTTCATTTACAAGAGAGCTAACAATATGCAGTGATAATCAAGTTTTATTTGGGTGAAATATATAGATTAATGTATAGAATGAAACAACTAACAAACTGTTTAAAAATGAAAGAAGAGGACCAGAAATAAAACACAAATTAAAAGAAATAATACATAATATTATTCTCACATTGTTGCCACTGTAAATTATGATTCTAGGACTGAAAAAAACAGATAATTATTTGTTTTAAAATAAGACATAGAACTAAAATTCCAAGAGAGATTAAATAATAAATGAAATAAAATAAACTGACATCTATCATTATTTGATGTTCAAAAGTTAGTCAGATGAAATTCAAAAAATTAGAATATCATGCAAAAGTTCATTTATTTCAGTAATGCAACTTAAAAGGTGAATCTAATATATGAGATAGACTCATTACATGCAAAGCAAGATAGTTCAAGCCGTGATGTGTCATAATTGAGATGATTATGGCTTACAGCTCATGAAAACCCCAAATCCACAATCTCAGAAAATTAGAATATTGTGAAAAGGTTCAATATTCTAGGCTCAAAATGTCCCACTCTAATCAGCTAATTAAGCCATAACACCTGCAAAGGGTTCCTGAGCCTTTAAATGGTCTCTCAGTCTGGTTCAGTAGGAATCACAATCATGGGAAAGACTGCTGACCTGACAGTTGTGCAGAAAACCATCACTGACACCCTCCATAAGGAGGGAAAGCCTCAAAAGGTAATTGCAAAAGAAGTTGGATGTTCCCAAAGTGCTGTATCAAAGCACATTAATAGAAAGTTATGTGGAAGGGAAAAGTGTGGAAGAGAAAGGTGCACAAGCAGCAGGGATGACCGCAGCCTGGAGAGGATTGTCAGGAAAAGGCCATTCAAAAGTGTTGGGGACTTTCACAAGGAGTGGACTGAGGCTGGAGTCAGTGCATCAAGAGCCACCACACACAGGCGGATCCTGGACATGGGCTTCAAATGTCGTATCCCTCTTGTCAAGCCGCTCCTGAACAACAAACAAGGTCAGAAGCGTCTTACCTGGGCTAAAGAAAAACAGAATTGGTCTGTTGCTCCGTGGTCCAAAGTCCTCTTTTCTGATGAGAGCAACTTTTGCATCTCATTTGAAAACCAAGGACCCAGAGTCCGGAGGAAAAATGGAGAGACACACTCTGCAAGATGCTTGAAGTCCAGTATGAAGTTTCCACAGTCTGTGTTGATTTGGGGAGCCATGTCATCTGCTGGTGTTGGTCCACTGTGCTTCATTAAATCCAGGATCAATGCAGCTGTCTACCAGGAGATTTTGGAGCACTTCATGCTTCCTTCAGCGGACGAGCTTTATAGGGATGCTGACTTCATTTTCCAGCAGGACTTGGCACCTGCCCATACTGCCAAAAGCACCAAAACTTGGTTCAATGACCATGGGATTACCAGCAAATTCGCCTGACCTGAACCCCATAGAGAATTTATGGGGCATTGCCAAGAGAAAGATGAGAGACATGAGACTGAACAACGCAGAAGAGCTGAAGGCTGCTATTGAAGTATCCTGGTCTTCCATAACACCTCAGCAGTGCTACAGGCTGATATCTTCCGTAACATGCCGCATTGAGGCAGTAATTGCTGCAAAAGGGGCCCAAACCAAGTACTGAGTACATATGCATGCTTATACTTTTCAGAGGTCCGATATTGTTCTATGTACAATCCTTGTTTTATTGATTGCATGTAATATTCTAATTTTCTGAGATTGTGGATTTGGGGTTTTCATGAGCTGTAAGCCATAATCATCACAATTATGACAAATCTCAGCTTGAACTATCTTGCTTTGAATGTAATGAGTCTATCTCATATATTAGTTTCACCTTTTAAGTTGCATTACTGAAATAAATGAACTTTTGCATGATATTCTAATTTTTCAAGTTTTACCTGTATACTGTATTGAGAGTTGGGGGTTATTTGGCTTAAATCTTGTTTTACTAACAGTCTAACTGAATTTAGCAACATCCAGAGAGATACAGAATCCCTTTCATCAGACAGCAGAATTTGTATGTAGAAAGTATTAGAGTTACTTGGGTGTTTTACCAGGTAAGACAATATAAAACAGATTCTAATATCTGAATAAAAGGAAAGTAATGTACAGTAAAATATGAATAACAGATTCTTTTGTGCCTGCATCACAAAGACATAACTGAGTGGCATAGGGAACTGTTTTGTATCTGCTTTCTAAAATGATTGTAGGAAGAGCATGAAATTGAGCCTGTGTTAAAACCCTTCTTAGCTTGGGTACTATAATATTATTCAAGTATCTTGCAGGGTTAAACATTGGCTGTTCAGGAAAACCTTCCTAGTCAGTTGAGCCTGGTTTTTCCATAACCAGAATGTGTTGTGTTAAAATGTTCTTGGCTTGTTCATGTCCCAAAGAAAAGAGAACCACTTGTCAAAGCCATAAAAGTATAGTTTATCAAGGAGATATCACTGCCATCTAGCACTAAAATTGTCAGCTAATGTCATGTGGGGTGGGAGTGTCAATCCTATGGGAAAAGAAATTAACTTTAGCCAGTATATGAAGAAAATTAGCCACATTTTGTCTCAATCTTAACTGATCTCATTTCACAGCAGAGAGTAACATTAAGAGACACAGCATGGCACTTGAAGGATATTTCTTGAGAATTTAGATCACACAATTTCTACTTTGGAATAATTATAGTATTGGCCAAGCTGTACACTACAGAAGAGCTGGGCCTTTAATTTGGTTTTAAATGGTTTTAGGACAGCCAGTTTAAAAAAAATGATAACTTTTGTTCTGTAAAAAAATTCAACTGTTGAGACTGATCTTTAGGCATTCTAAGCTACATAATCTAGATGTATGTTTCTCTGACCTGAAGCCTGAAAGACAATTCCAAGATACTTGAAAACTTTAGTTTGTTTAATTTGGTGTTCATTTAATTGCCATATATCGATTCCTGAGCATTTAATGAATACCAATATTTTTCTATTTTCATAATTTATTGTTAACTCATCATTTGTGCAACGATTGGCAAATAATCTTAGTGCACATTTTAAGATAAATGGAGTCTGGAACAGAAGGACTGCATCATCCGCATAAAATAGCATTGTGATTAGTCTAGGTGCTAACTTTGGTGGGGGGGGAAAACAGAAGTGTTTTGACAGGCTACTAGGAAATTTATATAAAGATTGAATAACGATGGGGCCAGAATGCAGCTCTGTCTGATTCCTCTCACTGAGAGAATTGTTTTTGTGAGGTGGCCTTGTGAAGTAAATCAAGTTTTTACACACAGGTTTTCATACAATTTAGTAACAGCCATTTATCTATGGTGGATTTACTGAGTCTGTCCACAATCTGTCTCTAGATGTTGAGTTGAATGCAGATTTAAAATTGATAAAAGCTGAGCATAGTTCTGAGTTAGGTTTATCCTTATACTTTTTTTTTTTATTAAATGTTGTAACACAAGTACAAAAATATGTAGGGAGATGGATGCCCAGAAGTCGACACTTCATTCCAATATTCTTAGGTAAACAAGGTGTTCCAATGACTTTCCTTAATCACAGGGAAATGGTGAATGATCCTACAATCCCTAAATGTATGTGTAAAAAGGTCTTCAAATTTTGGTGAAAACGAATAAAGGAAAGCCTGTGATAACTGCTATGTTGGGAATAGGAACATATGCTGTGCACATAGTTTGAGCCCTCTTGTATACTATAGGACAGGGGTCCCCAACCACCGGTCCGCGGACCGGTACCGGGCCGCGGAACAACTTCTACCGGGCCGCGGCTTGCTGGGCGCCGCCATCTTTTTTTTCATGAAAAAGTGCTTCCGGTGAGCTTTTCCGGGTAGAAAGCTCACTGGAAGCACGTTTTCATCAAAAAGATGGCGGTGCTAGCGCTCGGTGAGCTTTTCCAGGTAGAAAGCTCACCGGAAGCACATTTTCATCAAAAAAAGATGGCGGCGCCCAGCTGATGCCGGTACCGGGCCGCGGCGTCAAAAAGGTTGGGGATCACTGCTATAGGAGATCTCCATAAAGGCTTCTGTGTCCAATAAAATCAAAAATACATTTAAAGTATACTCAACTGTGCAAAACACCGAATCAATATTTAAAAACAGTATTGGTATAGAACAGGGGTGTTAAACTTGCGGCCCACTGGCAGGTGTGTCACACACTGGCCATGCCCACCCTTGGTTTAATGAAGAGAGGGAAAGTTGCAATATGTTACATGATGACAATCTGTCATCACGAGTTTGACACCCCTGGTATAGAAAGTTTCAGAAAAATGCCACACTATTCCAAGCCCACATCAACACATTTTCTGGTTATCCTTCCTGAACTGGGACAACACATACCCTGTTTCTCCAACAATATGGCCTCCCCCAATAGGAAGTCCCAGCATGTTTTATAGGCATGAAATGAAATTAACCCCCCCCCCCCCAAATTAAGGCCTATATTAAAACATGCGAAATGGGGGGGAAATGGCGGGGGGCTTGCTGTTAGGAAGTACTTTTGTTGCACACCTGGATATGGTGCTGCCTGCGTTGACCCCAATACGAAGTGCCCCACCAATGCCGAGATCAACATCCAAGCTGTCGCCCCCCGCCTGCCCGAAGATGCAAGGGGGGGAAATTAAGTTACCCCCGAAAAGACGGCCTAGCCATTTTTTCGGGGCTCAAAAAAAAAATAAGACCCGGCCTTATTATATGAGAAACACGGTAGATACAAAGGTGCAACATTGCTTAGTTTCTTTAGTACTATGTTGTGTTTACATCCATTAGCAACTATTTAAACCCTATATCTTTTTCAAACAATGTTAGTTGTATAATGCACTTCTGACAAACAGCTAAGTGAACTGGTCCTTGCTTAGTAATCTTTCCTTTCCAGACGCAGAACTGTTGGTAACAATGAAGGAACTTAATCAAGTTAATATAATTCTGCAGTTAGAGAGCAGAATGGCAAAGACTTATATCTAGCACTGAAGCATTTTAATGCACTTCCATGCTATAAAGAATATTAATTGTACTTGAGTACTCTGCTGGGTAAGATATATGCAAGTATTTCATATACTGTACAGTACCTGGATTAATAAAATGGTAAATAGGTATGTCTTTAGTTTATGGATCATTAGAGAGTACATTATCTATTTATTCATCCAATGTTACACTCACTAATTTTTTTGCCCTTTCAGTGTATGCCAGCCAAGTAAAACAAAGGTTAGTAAAGGCTAACACTCTTTCATAATAAAACAGGACTGCTGCTTC